>NC_074675.1:48323796-48368796 GCF_029448725.1 Salvelinus fontinalis
AGTAGAGAGTAGAGAGAGTAGAGAATAGAGAATAGAGAATAGAGTGCAGAGAGCAGAGAGAGTAGAGAGTAGAGAGTAGAAAATAGAGAGTAGAGAATAGAGAGTAGAGAGTAGAGTGCAGAGAGCAGAGAGAGTAGAGAGTAGAGAATAGAGTAGAGAATAGAGAGTAGAGACTAGAGTGTAGAGTAGAGAATAGAGAGTAGAGAGTAGAGTAGAGAATAGAGAGTAGAGAATAGAGAGTAGAGAGTAGAGAATAGAGAGTAGAGAATAGAGAATAGAGAGTAGAGAGTAGAGAGCAGAGAGAGTAGAGAGTAGAGAGTAGAGAATAGAGAGTAGAGTGCAGAGAGAGTAGAGAGTAGAGAATAGAGAGTAGAGAGTAGAGAGCAGAGAGTAGAGTGCAGAGAGCAGAGAGAGTAGAGAATAGAGAGTAGAGTGCAGAGAGTAGAGAACAGAGAGAGTAGAGAATAGAGAGTAGAGAACAGAGAGTAGAGAGCAGAGAGCAGAGAGTAGAGAACAGAGAGAGTAGAGAATAGAGAGAGTAGAGAATAGAGAGTAGAGAATAGAGTGCAGAGAGAGTAGAGAGTAGAGAGTAGAGAATAGAGAGTAGAGAATAGAGAGTAGAGAGTAGAGAGTAGAGAATAGAGTAGAGAATAGAGAGTAGAGACTAGAGTGTAGAGTAGAGAATAGAGAGTAGAGAGTAGAGTAGAGAATAGAGAGTAGAGAATAGAGAGTAGAGAGTAGAGAATAGAGAGTAGAGAATAGAGAGTAGAGAATAGAGAGTAGAGAGTAGAGAGCAGAGAGAGTAGAGAGTAGAGAATAGAGAGTAGAGTGCAGAAAGAGTAGAGAGTAGAGAATAGAGAGTAGAGAGTAGAGAATAGAGAGTAGAGAGTAGAGAGCAGAGAGTAGAGTGCAGAGAGCAGAGAGAGTAGAGAATAGAGAGTAGAGTGCAGAGAGTAGAGAACAGAGAGAGTAGAGAATAGAGAGTAGAGCACAGAGAGCAGAGAGTAGAGAACAGAGAGAGTAGAGAGTAGAGAGTAGAGAATAGAGAGCAGAGAGTAGAGTGCAGAGAGCAGAGAGAGTAGAGAATAGAGGGTAGAGAATAGAGAGTAGAGAATAGAGAGTAGAGAGTAGAGAATAGAGAGTAGAGAATAGAGAGTAGAGAATAGAGAGTAGAGAATAGAGAGTAGAGAGTAGAGTAGAGAATAGAGAGTAGAGAGTAGAGTAGAGAATAGAGAGTAGAGAGTAGAGTAGAGAATAGAGAATAGAGAGTAGAGAATAGAGAGTAGAGAATAGGGAGTAGATAGTAGAGAGCAGAGTACATAATAGAGAGTAGAGAGTAGAATAGAGAGTAGAGAGTAGATTGCAGAGAGCAGAGAGAGTAGAGAGTAGAGAGTAGAGAATAGAGAGTAGAAAGCAGAGAGAGTAGAGAATAGAGAGTAGAGAGTAGAGTGCAGAGAGAGTAGAGAGTAGAGAATAGAGAGTAGAGAATAGAGAGTAGAGAATAGAGAGTAGAGAATAGAGAGTAGAGTGCAGAGAGTAGAGAACAGAGAGAGTAGAGAATAGAGAGTAGAGAACAGAGAGTAGAGAGCAGAGAGCAGAGAACAGAGAACAGAGAGAGTAGAGAGTAGAGAGTAGAGAATAGAGAATAGAGAGTAGAGAATAGAGAGTAGAGAGTAGAGAGTAGAGAATAGAGAATAGAGAGTAGAGAGTAGAGAATAGAGAATAGAGAGTAGAGAGTAGAGAGTAGAGTAGAGAATAGAGAATAGAGAGTAGAGAGTAGAGAATAGAGAGTAGAGTGTAGAGAATAGAGAGTAGAGATTAGAGAATAGAGAATAGAGAGTAGAGAATAGAGAGTAGAGAATAGAGAGTAGAGAATAGAGAGTAGAGAGTAGAGTGCAGAGAGCAGAGAGAGTAGAGAGCAGAGAATAGAGAGCAGAGAATAGAGAGTAGAGAATAGAGAGTAGAGAATAGAGTAGAGAATAGAGAGTAGAGAGTAGAGAGTAGAGAGTAGAGAATAGAGAGTAGAGAGTAGAGAATAGAGAGTAGAGAGTAGAGAATAGAGAGTGTAGAGAGTAGAGAATAGAGAGTAGAGAGTAGAGAGCAGAGAGCAGAGAGAGTAGAGAGTAGAGTGCAGAGAGCAGAGAGAGTAGAGAATAGAGAGTAGAGAGAGTAGAGAATAGAGAGTAGAGAGCAGAGAGCAGAGAGAGTAGAGAATAGAGAGTAGAGAGTAGAGAATAGAGAGTAGAGTGCAGAGAGCAGAGAGAGTAGAGAGTAGAGAATAGAGAGTAGAGAGTAGAGTGCAGAGAGAGTAGAGAGTAGAGAATAGAGAGTAGAGAGTAGAGAATAGAGAGTAGAGTGCAGAGATTAGAGTGCAGAGTGCAGAGAGCAGAGAGAGTAGAGAATAGAGAGTAGAGTGCAGAGAGTAGAGAACAGAGAGAGTAGAGAATAGAGAGTAGAGCACAGAGAGCAGAGAGTAGAGAACAGAGAGAGTAGAGAGTAGAGAGTAGAGAATAGAGAGCAGAGAGTAGAGTGCAGAGAGCAGAGAGAGTAGAGAATAGAGGGTAGAGAATAGAGAGTAGAGAATAGAGAGTAGAGAGTAGAGAATAGAGAGTAGAGAATAGAGAGTAGAGAATAGAGAGTAGAGAATAGAGAGTAGAGAGTAGAGTAGAGAATAGAGAGTAGAGAGTAGAGTAGAGAATAGAGAGTAGAGAGTAGAGTAGAGAATAGAGAATAGAGAGTAGAGAATAGAGAGTAGAGAATAGGGAGTAGATAGTAGAGAGCAGAGTACATAATAGAGAGTAGAGAGTAGAATAGAGAGTAGAGAGTAGATTGCAGAGAGCAGAGAGAGTAGAGAGTAGAGAGTAGAGAATAGAGAGTAGAAAGCAGAGAGAGTAGAGAATAGAGAGTAGAGAGTAGAGTGCAGAGAGAGTAGAGAGTAGAGAATAGAGAGTAGAGAATAGAGAGTAGAGAATAGAGAGTAGAGAATAGAGAGTAGAGTGCAGAGAGTAGAGAACAGAGAGAGTAGAGAATAGAGAGTAGAGAACAGAGAGTAGAGAGCAGAGAGCAGAGAACAGAGAACAGAGAGAGTAGAGAGTAGAGAGTAGAGAATAGAGAATAGAGAGTAGAGAATAGAGAGTAGAGAGTAGAGAGTAGAGAATAGAGAATAGAGAGTAGAGAGTAGAGAATAGAGAGTAGAGAGTAGAGAGTAGAGTAGAGAATAGAGAATAGAGAGTAGAGAGTAGAGAATAGAGAGTAGAGTGTAGAGAATAGAGAGTAGAGATTAGAGAATAGAGAATAGAGAGTAGAGAATAGAGAGTAGAGAATAGAGAATAGAGAGTAGAGAATAGAGAGTAGAGAGTAGAGTGCAGAGAGCAGAGAGAGTAGAGAGCAGAGAATAGAGAGCAGAGAATAGAGAGTAGAGAATAGAGAGTAGAGAATAGAGTAGAGAATAGAGAGTAGAGAGTAGAGAATAGAGAGTAGAGAGTAGAGAATAGAGAGTAGAGAGTAGAGAATAGAGAGTAGAGAGTGTAGAGAGTAGAGAATAGAGAGTAGAGAGTAGAGAGCAGAGAGCAGAGAGAGTAGAGAGTAGAGTGCAGAGAGCAGAGAGAGTAGAGAATAGAGAGTAGAGAGAGTAGAGAATAGAGAGTAGAGAGCAGAGAGCAGAGAGAGTAGAGAATAGAGAGTAGAGAGTAGAGAATAGAGAGTAGAGTGCAGAGAGCAGAGAGAGTAGAGAGTAGAGAATAGAGAGTAGAGAGTAGAGTGCAGAGAGAGTAGAGAGTAGAGAATAGAGAGTAGAGAGTAGAGAATAGAGAGTAGAGTGCAGAGATTAGAGTGCAGAGTGCAGAGAGCAGAGAGAGTAGAGAATAGAGAGTAGAAAATAAAGAGTAGAGAGCAGAGAGCATAGAATAGAGAGAGTAGAGAGTAGATAGTAGAGTGCAGAGAGAGTAGAGAGTAGAGAATAGAGAGTAGAGAATAGAGAGTAGAGAGCAGAGAGCAGAGAATAGAGAGAGTAGAGAGTAGAGAGTAGAGAATAGAGAGTAGAGAATAGAGAGTAGAGAATAGAGAGTAGAGAATAGAGTAGAGAATAGAGAGTAGAGAGTAGAGAGTAGAGTAGAGAGTAGAGAATATAGAGTAGAGAGTAGAGAATAGAGAGTAGAGAATAGAGAGTAGAGAATAGAGTAGAGAGTAGAGAATAGAGAGTAGAGTAGAGAATAGAGAGTAGAGAATAGAGAGTAGAGAGTAGAGTGCAGAGAGCAGAGAGAGTAGAGAATAGAGAGTAGAGAATAGAGTAGAGAATAGAGAGTATAGAATAGAGTAGAGAATAGAGAGTAGAGATTAGAGAGTAGAGAGTAGAGTAGAGAATAGAGAGTAGAGAATAGAGAGTAGAGAATAGAGTAGAGAATAGAGAGTAGAGAATAGAGAGTAGAGAATAGAGAGTAGAGTAGAGAGTAGAAAATAGAGAGTAGAGAATAGAGAGTAGAGAATAGAGAGTAGAGAATAGAGTAGAGAATAGAGAGTAGAGAATAGAGAGTAGAGAATAGAGAGTAGAGTAGAGAATTGAGAGTAGAGAATAGAGAGTAGAGAATAGAGTAGAGAATAGAGAGTAGAGAATAGAGAGTAGAGAATAGAGAGTAGAGAATAGAGAGTAGAGAATAGATAGTAGTGAGCACATCCCTCTCTACTCACCCCTCTCCACATCCCTCTCTACTCACCCCTCTCCACATCCCTCTCCACTCACCCCTCTCCACATCCCTCTCTACTCACCCCTCTCCACATCCCTCTCTACTCACCCCTCTCCACATCCCTCTCCACTCAGCACTCTCCAATAACCCCTCTCCACTCCCCCCTCCCCACTTACCCCTCTCTACTCACCCCTCCCCACTTACCCCTCTCTACTCACACTCAGATTTGCACACCACACACACTGTCACACACACCCTCTCTCTTGAGAACTGGAGCCCACATTACGTGTGTGTTTGGTCCCCCTTGTGGGATTGGTACTCATCCATCCCCCGTCCTCTGTCCCCCGTCCCCCGTCCTCATCCCCCGTCCTCCGTCCCCATCCCCCGTCCTCTGTCCCCATCCCCCGTCCTCCGTCCCCATCCCCCGTCCTCCGTCCCCATCCCCCATCCTCCGTCCCCATCCCCCGTCCTCCGTCCCCATCCCCCGTCCTCCGTCCCCATCCCCCGTCCTCTGTCCCCCGTCCCCCGTCCTCCGTCCCCATCCCCCGTCCTCCGTCCCCCATCCCAGTATCCCTAAATCCCAACATTCTCATGAGTTATATGGGGATAAATCACTGCCTGGATCCTTTGAAGTGGGTTTTTTATGATAACTAGTCACGCCTGCATTCCTCCATTAACAGTATGTTTTATAACCCCAGAGGCCCAGTGTGCCGTATGAATTACCCCAGTGGGAAAGCACTGATTAATCCTGTGCGTGATTTTGCATCCTTATCAGCTGAGGTTACAGTAGGAATACGAGTTAAGTTTTAGAGGTCAAGGTGAAGGGTTCTCTGCTCTTAGTGAACAATCCTCCTATTGTATGGCATTCTAAGAATGACTCCATAGTAACTTTGTGTTCTTTCCATCTTCCTCTTCCTGCTCTATATGTACTCTACAGCTCATTCTCTTCTATACACAATGCAGTTCTTTCCTCTTTCTAGTTAGGCTGCCACCCGTTCTTTCACTTCCTGCTCCTCCTCTTCCTGCTCTATATACAGCTCCCTCCCTCCCTCCCTCCCTCCCTCCCTCCCCCCCTCCCTCCCTCCCTCCCTCCCAGGAAACGGTCTACCCCTCTCTCTCTCTCTCCCTCTCTCCCTCTACCATGCTAACAAACCATGTTCAGGATGACTGATTAGTCTGACAACAGCCTTCTGCAGCCCCCCAAAATCTGTCTGGACCCCTGAAACTACTCTGAGTATAGAGAGAGATAGGGGAGGAGAAGAGAGGGGAGGAGAAGAGAGGGGAGGAGAACAGAGGGGAGGAGAAGAGAGGGGAGGAGAACAGAGGGAAAGAGAACAGAGGGGAGGAGAGAGAGAGGAGAAGATGGGGGAAAGAGAGAGACACTAACTACAATTTCCATCCACAGTTTTTATGCAAGTAAAGTCATAGCATATAAAATACATCACGACAGCTGTGATGGAAACAGGAAGTTTTATTTATTTTTATGCTGACATATCATTTGTGTGTTCGAAATGGTGAGATTTTTGTTGGTGTCTGTAAAATTAATTATGTGAGAAATTGCGGTGGAAACGCCTTTATGAACAAAAATGGATATAATAACTATCATATTGAAGTAAAGTTGGAGATGATATGGGGTGTGGTCCTCCCACTACCACTCAGGAAACCATGCTGTTTATTAGGCTACAGATGAAATCATTTATGATGAGGAATTGCTAGGTGTGGAGCTTGATGCTGCTTTCTAATAAATATCCAGGGTCTTATTCTGGTGACATGATGATTAATGCTTGACTGCCGTTTGACAAATCAAAATATTCTCTCTCTTATCCATAATAATGTCATCATGTAGACTAGCCTACCCGCACCGTATCTGCCAGCTGTTGGCTACAGAGCACATGTCAACACCAGACTAGTCTATTTAACGCAGCAGTTTTTGTGACAGAACTTGCAGTCGAGATGATAATGCCATGGAAGCATATTGAACATTCAGTTTTTATTCGCTTACATGAAAACGTAGGTGAGAAAGTACATTTTGTGTGCACTACGTCATCACACACACATTTTGTGTGCACTACGTCATCACACACACACTTTGTGTGCACTACGTCATCACACACACATTTTGTGCACTACGTCATCACACACACATTTTGTGCACTACGTCATCACACACACATTTTGTGTGCACTACGTCATCACACACACATTTTGTGCACTACGTCATCACACACACACTTTTATCTGCAACAAGTCAGTTTGGTGGAAACACACCACTGGTGGGGAAAATGTGCATATTTCTAGAATATTCACATGAAAATCTGTCGCTAATTGGATGGGAACATAGCTGTAGACCAGTGAATTATTCCTCTACAACAGACGTTTTACTTCTCTGTGTCCAGCACCATCTTTCATCTATTTAGAAAAGGGGTGGGCAACTCCAGTCCTCGGGGGCCTGATTGGTGTCACACTTTTCCCCCAGCTAACACACCTGGCTCCAATAATCAACCAATCAGGATCTTCAGTTTAGAATGTAATTAGTTTAATCAGCTGTGGTTGGTAGGGATGGGGGGAGGGTATGACATCACTCCATCCCAGAGGACTGGAGTTGACCATTCCTGATTTAGACCAGGGCTGCCCAATCCTGGTACTGGAGGGCCAAAACACTTCCGCTTTTAATTCTCTCCTTCCAATCAGAGACTAATTCAGACCTGGGACACCAGGTGACTGTAATTAACTACCAAGTAGAAACAAAACCCAGATGTGTTTCAGCTGTCCAGGACCAGGATTGGGCAGCCCTGATTTAGAATCGGAGAAAAGGATTTGAATACTCAAAAACAGAGAACCTTTGTATTGTAATGTATTGTAATGTAATGTATTGTAATGTATTGTAATGTATTGTAATGTAATGTATTGTAATGTATTGTATTGTAATGTATTGTATTGTAATGTAAGGTAGCCTAGTGGTTAGAGGATTGGCCCAGTAACCAGAAGGTCAGAAAAATCTGTCGTTCAACCCCTGAGCAAGGCAGTTAACCAATGTTCCCCGGGCGCTGAAGACATGGATGTCGATTAAGGCAGCCCCCCGCACCTCTCTGATTCAGAGCAGGGTTGGGTTAAATGCGGAAGATACATTCAGTTGGACAACTGACTAGGTATCCCCCTTTCCCTAAATGTATTGTAATGGGATGCTAATACTCTCTCTGGTCAGAAATACAGGTTGGAATTTGATTGTTACCTTTTAACTACCTCCAACTCTCCCAGCAGTCCTACAAAGGTGTCCTTCAGGTGTCCATTTCTGGTACTGCTGTATATGGAGGTTATTGGAAGAGTTTCAAATCGAAGCAGACCAGACGCTGGACAACATTATTGTCATTGAGTCTGAGGTAACTCTGTATCGGTTGAGGGCCAAAATGCTTGTATTTTACTGAAATAGTACAGCATAACAAACAAAGTCCTTGTAGAATATGGTCAAAGTACAAATCAGAGACATTTTCATATCATGTTTGTTATTATCAGACTTTTTTTAAATCATCCTTTAATCATGTTATAAATGTCTTGGTTGATGAGGTACGTCATGGGAGAGCCCTGAGTGGCGCAGCGGTCTAAGGCACTGCATCTCATTGTTAGAGGCGTTACTACAGATCCTGGTTCGATTTTAGGCTGTATCGCAACCGGCCGTGATAGGGAGTACCATAGGGCAGTGCACAATTGGCCCGGCATCGTCCGGGTTAGGGTTTGGCCGGGGTAGGCCGTCATTGTAAATAATAATTTGTTCTTAACTGACTTGTCTAGAGGTTAAAGGTTAAGTAACCCTAACATAGTGCTGCTGAACCATAGTGTGGCGTCAGACAGAGAGAATACTTTTTCATTGCTGGTTCATTTGCAATGAAGACCCAGTGGTGTCTGCTGAGTCACACAGAAGACTAGAATGAAAGGTTTACATCGTCTCCACTCTCCGGACCAACACTGGGATCCTTTCCATCATAGAGCCATCTCAGCACCACAATGACAGAGGGAGAGAGAGAGATTCTTGTGAGATTATTAGTGCTGTATAGAAGATCATTAATTAGCTCGTTAGTTATTTCACCTACAGAAATAATCAATAGGATAAATATATAACTTAAATGATTCAATGCTTTTCTGTACTACAGTACTGGAATGTGAGAACCTGGCCCTTCAAGGTCCTTGAGTCAGAACTTGTTATGATCATCAGTGTGTGAATGACTGGCCTCCAGCCTATTGAGACGCCATGGGTAGGCTTGTGGGAGTAGCCATCGTCGTACTGTAGAGGCCTGCTAGAAGGGTCCGATCCAATAGAATGATAGACTGATCTGCAGAGTTCTCTGCACGTGGATGCTCTGTTACCTCTAGGACAGTTCAGGTTGTTGATGAAGGACCTCTATGTTGAGGGATGGGATTGCTTTTCTCCAATTGCTTGTTAACATTGTATGTGTTTATTGCGTTGTATTTATAAATGTTGTAAATGTGTATGATTTATTTATGTACGTGCAGGGCTCCCTTGAAGAAGAGGCCTTGGGCTCAATGACATTTAAACCATCAAAAAGAGCATCAATAGCTTTAGGTGAACACGTGTGTGTGTGTGTGTGTGTGTGTGTGTGTGTGTGTGTGTGGGTGTGTGTGTGTGTGTGTGTGTGTGTGTGTGTGGGGGGGGGGGTGTGTGTGTGTGTGGGGGGGTGTGTGTGGGTGTGTGTGTGTGTGTGTGTGTGGGTGTGCTTGCCCTACTGTCCCCACACATGAGTTGGATGTATAATAACCCTCTGTTATCACCTCTCATCTCAGTATTATAGGTCTGATATGTCATGCAGCATTGCCAACATCATTGCTTCAATGTGGTCTACAGGACGACAACCAAATGTGCTCCATGTTACGCCACTGCAAGGCAGTGTTATGCACTCACTGTTGCTGTTCCCATCTGCCCATAGCATTGTGATGTAGTTTGATTAGTGCCGAATTGCAGATAGCAGATGGCGATTAGATGACTATGACTCTCCTGGATCATGTGGTCCTCTTCAGTTTGATGAATAGCTTCCTGGAGCTCTGAATACAAAAGCATCACAAGCAAACCTTAAGATGACCTACATATGACCTCGATACAGATACACTTTAATGTGTGATGAATGATGTAATTCATTTGTTAGCCTTGCTCTTGCACCACCCACTTTTTCCTATTTTCTGACACACTCTCTCTCTCTCTCTCTGTCTCTGTCTCTTTCTCTGTCTCTCTCTCTGTCTCTCTCTCTCTCTCTCTCTCTCTCTCTCTCTCTCTCTCTCTCTCTCTCTGTCTCTGTCTCTTTCTCTGTCTCTCTCTCTGTCTCTCTCTCTCTCTGTCTCTCTGTCTCTCTCTCTCTCTGTCTCTCTCTCGAAAGGCTGACCACTATATTGCAGTACATTGATAGAAGTTTATTAAAGGATCTCTGCAACACTTTAACAAGGCGGCTCAGATTCGCATTCCCCAAATAACAGGCTTGGAAGCGTTTCACTTTGAAATTGTTCACCAGGATGTTGGTAGATGTCAGTGGAAAGGAATGTGCGAAGTTTGAGGGTTGAACGTTATACCAAGACAGAGCGTGAATAATACATTGGCTGTTGAAGTGCACTGTCCTTTTCATCTTGTCACAGTCCAATCCTTGGGGGGGGGGGGGGACTATTTCAGACAGACAGACTCGTAGACAGGCAGGCAGATAGCGAGCGATAACGTTGTCCTTTTAAATCAACTGAGGTATTTTAATTAAATAGCCCGGATGAAGTTAGGCGTCTCATAAATGTCTCCTCCGTCTGTCATGATCATTATTCATATTCCAGACTTTCATTACTGCCAATTTCTTTTCATGTGTGACCTTCAGAATGGAGCGCTGATGATAAAATGCGAGCTATTCCCGTAACCACCGGCCACCCAGACAGACACATGTAGCTGATAAAATAGGTCTGTGCTCTACTCTGCCTCAAAGACGCTTGAGTTTCAAACTGCGACGTATATTTACATGCTAATGGCTCTCACTGGGAAGTGGTGTCCTGTACTGGGCTTCTCTCAATGTGTCTTTGTGCAGTGATTTGGTTTATACAGTACGGATACGCCAATACATCCGACGATACAGGTTTCCAGGAACTATCTTGTCCCAAATGGAATGAACAGGATAAATTATGCCACGAAAATTATGCTAAATGATAGTTGTACTGGGATTCGCTGTATGCTACAGTAATGCTGCTACAATAGGAGGCTCTGATTACATAACCAGAGATAATGATGCTAGCTGTCCCTCTCCACTCCGGACCCCTTTATTCCCATTTCCCGGCATTCAGATGCCTTTTACATGAGTATCCAGTGTACTGCTACTGCAGGCTCTTTAATTATTGACAACACTAAGAGAGGGGAAAAGTACTAGCTAGTGCTCTCATAACATTCATTTTGCAACGTGTTTTCCTCTCACATAGTGTGCATTTGCTCAAAAGGAAGTATAACGCGTCAGTTTTTTATCAAAGGATATTACACATTTTATTCATTTACAATAGGTTTTTATGTTGTTTTTCTGTTTTTGCAAAGCTTCGTTTTTGGCGTGTTCTCATCTGGAAGAAACCTGTGCGTACGTACGAGAAGGTGTATCCATTATCCGCGCCGCTGTGCAGTGGTCTGGTGCGGTAAACGCCCTGTGAGAGATTTCTGAGAGGTGGTGTCATCTTTTAGGGCCAGAAGATTCTATTTATATTAGAAAGCTGCAATCCCTTAACTATAACTCAGCCTGAGCTGCTTGTAAGCTACCCGAGAGAGGCTTTCGGGAATCATATGACCTGCTGCCGCTCATTCCAAAGATACCGGAAAGAGCGCTCGCTCCCGCAGCTTTTGCGCTCTTTCAAACCACACTCTTCGGAAAAGGATACATTTGGAGGATATACAACACCGCAGAACAACAGAAAGACGTTGAATATTAGGATAATAAATACTGCTCTTTATTTGTAACGGATATATATATATATATTACAGTTGAGAAGGGACACTGATAGAGCGAAAATGCCGGAGGAAAAAGGTAATGTCGTTTCGTTTTCTGCTTCAAAACGTATGTTTACTTTGTAGAGAGCATGAGTCGGTAATTGGACAAAGACGCTTCTCGATGGGCAGTAGACTGTAGCCTTCAGCGCAGTGTGCGTCAAGTTGAAAGGCAGTTGAGGGTTGGTTCATTGACTTGTATTTGTACAGATAAGATCTGCTTGTGCGGTATTCTGCCCAATAAGACGTACAGAATCTCGTAGGACTACTTTTAAATAAATATAGTTAATTCCATAATTTGATATGATTACATAATTGTCATATTCTGAATAGAAAAAGTGCCTTTTTGTGTTACGTAATCCCAATGAAATTGACATTAGCCCAATGTTCTAATAACAGAAACAAACAACAACATCTCGGTGTATGACTGATCATGTGCCAGAATGGCATGCTGCAACACTCCATAAAGTCCCAGTCGGGCAGAACGGTCCTCTTGAGCACCTGCCTGACTGACACAAGACGCCTGCTTGGCTGGCCATTCGGGCATGGAACCAATGACAGACGGCCAATCTGTCTCAAATTGGAAAATAATCAGCTATTTTGTTATGTGTGTACTTGACCGTATACATACACATGCATTGGTGTGTATGTGTTATAGCAGCATTATGCACAGTGGGATTCTGTAACAGATGTCTTGACACCTTCTGCCCATGTCCTTCTTCTCTGATATTATGTAGTGACACATTGGGACTCCATACTGTCTCAGCAAATAGAAAAGCATCTTCCCAGCAGTGTCTGCCACGCAGGGGCAGCTATATGGACATACTTTAAATGAACAGTTGGTGTGGACACTCAGTAAGATCACGATGGGACGGCGCTCGGCTTTGAAGCTATTCTGTTTGGGATGGATAGGCGTCACCCACGCAGCGCTGACACACACACACGCACGCGCACGCGCACGCGCACACGCACACGCACACACACACGCGCGTACACACACACACACACAAAGGCAGTGTATCCAGGCTGGTTGTGATGTAATGGTTAGCTAGCTCTAGCAGTCACAGTGACGCCTTTCATTCCTCCTGTAAACAAACCCTGCTGTCTGTCTGTCAGTCATGCGTGAGGAACAGACAAGCCTGCATCCCTCCTCCCTATTGGTCACTTTGACCCCCTTCCCAAAGTGCATCTCTAAAGTGTTAAATGTCCTCTTCTTAACATCCTCTCCTTCTGCAGGTATGGATCTGAAAATGCAGCATAAGGGAAAGCATTATGTTGGACTCTCACTGAGGCTTTGCTTTCATCTGTCCTGTTCTTTCATCAGAGGAGATGAAAAGCAGCGCCTCCAACTAAGGTGCATGATTTAGGAGCCAACTGAAGTAGAGAGGAGATTCACATTCTTGAAGGACAATGGAAGTAAATTAAAAAGATTCTCCATTGTTACAAGGAGTACTTAATGATGTGCACTTAAAACAGTTACGCAGTCATATTCTTCAGGTGTAATGATGTGCACTTAATACAGTTACGCAGTCATATTCTTTAGATGTTAAACCTGCCTGTCATATGCCACGCAAATGTTATTCTGAATATTTATTCTAGGTTTTGTTGTTCAGGTATACACAAACAGTTAGCACAAACATAGGCCTCTCTCTCTCTCTCTCTCTCTCCCCCTCTCTCTCTATCTCTCTCCCTCTCTCCCCTCTCTCTCCCCCTCTCTCTCTATCTCTCTCCCTCTCTCCCCTCTCTCTCTCTATCTCTCTCTCTCCCTCTCTCTCTCTCTCCCTATCTCTCTCTCCCTCTCTCTCTCTCTCCCTATCTCTCTCCCCCTCTCTCTCCCCCTCTCTCTCATCCCCCTCTCTCTCTCTCTCTCCCTCTCTCTCCCCTCTCTCTCTCTGTCTCTCTCTCCCCCTCTCTCTCTGTCTCCCCCCCCCCTCTCTCTCTCTCTCTCTCTCTCTCTCTCTCTCTCTCTCTCTCTCTCTCTCTCTCTCTCTCTCTCTGTCTCTGTCTCTGTCTCTCTCTGTCTCTGTCTCTGTCTCTCTCTCTCTCTCTGTCTCTCTCTCTCTCTCTGTCAATCTCTCTCTCTCTGTCTATCTCTCTCTCTGTCTCTCTCTCCCCTCTCTCTCTCTGTCTATCTCTCTCTCTCCCCCTCTCTTTCTCTGTCTCTCTCTCCCCCTCTCTCAATAAATAGGCTTTCTCTTTGCATTGGGTTTTTCTCACCCTCCCTTCCCCTCTGTCTCTCTCTCTCTCTCTCTTCTCCTCTGTCTCTCTCTCTCTCTCTTCCCCTCTGTCTCTCTCTTGTAAACAGTAATCAAAAGTAGGTGTGTCCCCCCCCCCACACACACACACACCAATACCATCTCAAGGTCTGTGCTTTGATTTTATGCTGCGTCATGGTGTCTGCGTCATGGTGTCTGCGTCATGGTGTCTGCGTCATGGTGTCTGCGTCATGCTGTCTGCGTCATGGTGTCTGCGTCATGGTGTCTGCGTCATGCTGTCTGCGTCATGGTGTCTGCGTCATGCTGTCTGCGTCATGCTGTCTGCGTCATGGTGTCTGCGTCATGGTGTCTGCGTCATGCTGTCTGCGTCATGCTGTCTGCGTCATGGTGTCTGCGTCATGCTGTCTGCGTCATGGTGTCTGCGTCATGCTGTCTGCGTCATGCTGTCTGCGTCATGGTGTCTGCGTCATGCTGTCTGCGTCATGCTGTCTGCGTCATGCTGTCTGCGTCATGCTGTCTGCGTCATGGTGTCTGCGTCATGCTGTCTGCGTCATGCTGTCTGCGTCATGCTGTCTGCGTCATGGTGTCTGCGTCATGCTGTCTTCGTCATGGTGTCTGCGTCATGCTGTCTGCGTCATGGTGTCTGCGTCATGGTGTCTGCGTCATGCTGTCTGCGTCATGGTGTCTGCGTCATGGTGTCTGCGTCATGGTGTCTGCGTCATGGTGTCTGCGTCATGGTGTCTGCGTCATGGTGTCTGTGTCTGGTTCCTTTTATTACCCACGCCAAGACGAGCATCACTTCTCCTCTTCTCTCATCCTCCGTTCCTCTTCTGACCTTTGCCTTTGTCCTAGCCGGCGCCACACTGTTATACACTGTTACAACTGACTTCATACACACTGTTATAGCCTCTACCTTACGTTCAACTGACATACACACTGTTATAGCCTCTACCTTACGTTCAACTGACATACACACTGTTATAGCCTCTACCTTACATTCAACTGACATACACACTGTTATAGCCTCTACCTTACATTCAACTGACATACACACTGTTATAGCCTCTACCTTACATTCAACTGACATACACACTGTTATAGCCTCTACCTTACATTCAACTGACATACACACTGTTATAGCCTCTACCTTACATTCAACTGACATACACACTTCAGAATGTCATGGCTGCACAATTTGCCACTGAAGTGAAATTGCTGAGTAATGGTCTCATGTATTAGTAACACACAGTCTATAGGCTGACAACATAGCTTATAGGCTAAGAGTGCCCTTCAACATTGCACTGATCTGAACCCACTGTGCCAAAGCTTTGATATCTCTGTAACACCTTAATGTCGTAAGCCTACTCATACAGTGTTGATTCTGTCACGTCTCAGATGTAAACCACCATTTAAAGAGGTTCCTATTTGAGTGTCGTTCTCAAGTACTGAGCTGCAGCTGTCCTAATCAGTTATATTAACCCCGTTACATGCTCAGTCATGAGAGGGAGTGAGGAAGGAAGGGAGGGAGCTAGAACAATTAAAACCACTGTTCTGAACTAATATTTATACCAAATGTTTTAGGGTACGTACACAGGTCGGCTACATAGCTCCCCATCCATAGCATACAGGTATCGTTATCTACACCATAAGCAAGATACGAGTAGGCTACGGCTATGTTACCCTGATGAAGACAGCTTGGTTATTAGGCTATGTTACCCTGATGAAGACAACTTGTTATTAGACTGTTACCCTGATGAAGACAGCTTGTTATTAGACTATGTTACCCTGATGAAGACAGCTTGTTATTAGACTATGTTACCCTGATGAAGACAGCTTGTTATTAGACTGTTACCCTGATGAAGACAGCTTGTTATTAGACTATGTTACCCTGATGAAGACAGCTTGTTATTAGACTGTTACCCTGATGAAGACAGCTTGTTATTAGACTATGTTACCCTGATGAAGACAGCTTGTTATTAGACTATGTTACCCTGATGAAGACAGCTTGTTATTAGACTATGTTACCCTGATGAAGACAGCTTGTTATTAGACTATGTTACCCTGATGAAGACAGCTTGTTATTAGACTGTTACCCTGATGAAGACAGCTTGTTATTAGACTATGTTACCCTGATGAAGACAGATTGTTATTAGACTATGTTACCCTGATGAAGACAGCTTGTTATTAGACTGTTACCCTGATGAAGACAGCTTGTTATTAGACTGTTACCCTGATGAAGACAGCTTGTTATTAGACTATGTTACCCTGATGAAGACAGCTTGTTATTAGGATATGTTACCCTGATGAAGACAGCTTGTTATTAGACTATGTTACCCTGATGAAGACAGCTTGGTTATTAGACTGTTACCCTGATGGAGACAGCTTGTCTGTCCAAACCTTGGTTATTAGGTTATTACATTATTGCATCTGGGCTCCTAGAGTGAGGCTCTCCTGTTCTTCTTCAAGCTACGTTACCTGCATTGGCAATATCTTCAATCACTAACGTTAACATTAACAGGACTACAATGAAGAAAAATAACAAGTGATTGACTTTGAAATATGTCTTAATGAACAGCGAGGCAAGCTCACTAAATTGTACATTCAGTTTCCACCCACTGGGTTTCACAAGATGACAGGCTGGTTTGCTGGTTTGCTCAGGAGTCCCTAAAACATGAAACAACATCAATTATAATTCATACAAATTTAAAATGCCGTATAGCAAGCTAAATGTATAGCTAGTTGGCTAATGTTAGCTAATCAGATAGTTTGTTAAATAGAGATTTTTGTAAATTAACTTTATTACCACAAAATATTAATAATAGTTGTTCTCGAGGGTGGGGTTGCTGTGGGATTATTTAAGATACTCTTTAAAGAGACAGGGGTTTAGATGTTTTCGGAAGATGGGCAGGGACTCTGCTTTCCTAGATTCAGGTGAAAGCTGGTTCCACCATTGGGGTGCCAGGACAGAGAAGAGCTTGGACTGGGCTGAGCGGGAGTTACCCTCCCATAGGGGTGGGAGGACCAAGAGACCAGAGGTGGCAGAACGGAGTACTCAGGTTGGGGTGTAGGGTTTGAGCATGTCCTGAAGGTAGGGAGGTCAGTTCCTCTGAAGCACCATGGTCTCCATACGATCTTCGACTGGAAGCCAGTGGAGTGTGCGGAGGAGCGGGGTGACATGGGAGAACTTGACATGGTGAGAGAGACAGTGAGATGGAATGGCACTTATATGTCAATGACTTCAGGGCATCAACATTGACGTCCTTACAAATTGTAATTTGATGTTGCAGCAACACATGACTTCACATTAATGTCAAAGTTTATCTTCCATGTGCAGGGTGGGAATCAAAAGGTCTGAAACACAAATAATATTGAGAAATATTGGATTTAGAAGAATTTGTATGAGACTCTTTCCGAGAGACCCTATCCTCTTGGCAATCTCTTTCACAATGTCTCTCACTCTTGCTTTGTCTATGGTGATTCTGTATGACCTACCTTTAAAATTAATTAGTTCTAGGGATAATTTCCACACAAGGTCAGAGACCAAAGCTCTCTGTAGTATTTGACCTTGAGGTTTTAGGTCATAGGTCAAATGCATATCAGATCATGCCAGGCATGACAGCACAGGTGTATCTGTGAGCCTGCATTGCTCTTGTGACAACCTTTCTGGAATGCACCAATGGGGAGGTTGTAAGACAGTCACCTCACATAACCTGAGCTGTAGTTTTTACGTTATACATTTTCCATTATAAATCTGATTGTGAAGGCCTCCCGAGTGGTGCAGTGGTCTAAGGCACTGCATCGAAGTGCTAGCTGTGTTAATAGAGTTTCTGGGTTCGAGTCCGGGCTCTGTCGCAGCCGGGCACGACCGGGAGACCCATGGGGCGGCGCACAATTGGCCCAGTGTCATCCGGGTTAGGGGAGGGTTTGGCCGGCAGGGATGTCCTTGTCCCATCGCGCATTAGTGACTCTTGTGGCGGGCCGGGTGCAATGCACGCTGACACGGTTGCCAGGTGTACAGAGTTTCCTCCGACACATTAGTGAGGCTGGCTTCCGGGTTAAGCGGGCATTGTGTCAAGAAGCAGTGTGGCTTGGTTGGGTTGTGTTTCGGAGGACGCACGGCTCTCGTCCAAATCCCGAGTCCAAACGGGAGTTGCAGCGATGAGACAAGACTGTAACTACCAATTGGATACCACAAAATTGGGGAGAAAAAATGGGTAAAATATAAAAATAAATAAATCTGATTGTGATCATTTGTGTTGATCTGCATGATATCACAAGCTGAAGAGAAGCTCTTCATCCTCAGTTTCAGCAACTCTCTCTCTCTGCCATTTTGGCATTCTGCCACTTGTCTCTATCCTTGCTGCTGCACATGCCAGCTTCTCTGGACTTTTCTGGCTCCGGCTGGCTCCGGCTGGCTCCCTGATGTCGATATGTTAGAATAAATCATTCCTAAATGTAGAGGATCTAAATCCTCTTTGAGGTTGCGATAGCCAACATCCCAAAGTCGAACGTGTTGTCTACCAGAAAAACACCCCTGAGGTGGTGGTAACCCGAGCATTCTAATCTCCCACCCCCGCCAGCCACGCAGATGGACCCTGCCTGGAATGTTGCAGAGCACCATGGAATCCCCGTGGGTTAAGGGAACAGGCTATTTTTAGGCGGGGGAGCATGGGTCCTGGAAGAGGAATCCAAGATGGCCGCCCAACTGGACCACACTGACTGCTCACATACTGTAGCTGTCGACTAACCTAAGGAAAAATTCCTGTGTGTGTGTATGTGTATGTGTATGTGTGTGTGTGTGTGGGACCTAGATGGCAGGGCCCCATGGTCTGTAGTGGTTCATAGCTCAGATTGTTCTCTGGCAGTGGGAGAGCGGCACTGTGGGTTTGTGTCAGTCAGCGAGGGAGCAGAGTGAGAGCAAGGTGATTGATGAGCAGGTCTTCTGTGGCCCAGGCCTACACTGCCTGAACATCTATTCGCTGGGCTCCGGAGAAAGAGAGGTAGAAAAAAAGGAGAGAGGGAGAGAAAGAGAGAGTTATGGGATGGGCACACAGAGTGGAAGCTCTTCATAGCACATTGTATTCCTTGTGTGTCAAGAGCACTCCTTCAGTGGTTGAGTTCTCTTCAGAGTGTATCTGCTTTAGGCCTAACCTGCTACTGTACCCCTTACAAGAGATACTGCCCCCTATAGGAACATCTGGTTAACAAATCATCTTGGACCCCTCCATCCATCCAAGCCTTATTTATTGTCCTGACAGGAAGTGAACGACACAGGATCCCCTCAACAGGTGCGTGCCAGGAGCAGTGCATGCTGGTCCGGCTGAGTGAGTGAGTGTGAGAGAGAGGGACAGAGACAGACCCCCATTTCCTCCAATAGAATAGTCTCGGCTGGACCATGGCTGTGCCACATGGTTACAATCAACTCAGGCCCTTTTGAAGTGCCCCAGACCATTTTATGAGGACACATGACTTCACTTCCCCCAAATTCTTGGCTTTATTGGAAGCAGCATACTCACATGCTGAACACTGGTAGCTTAAACTATACTAAGAAAGACTTCTGCTTCCCATTGACAAGCAGCAGGCTTCTAATATCTGTCAGATTGTTGGAATATCGTCATAGAGATGAATATCTTCGATATTTGGATAATATTTTATGCCTCCTGTTATACTTTCATGTAAGAGATGGATACCTCCATAAAAATGCAATTGATCTGGAAATCTGGATTTGAATTTAAAGCAGATTTTAGGGTCACTCTGCTAGGCCATAACCTTATTCAAAGACAAGGAATTTGGAACATGAAATATGAGAAACCTTGTGGGAGGTGAAAATCTCTCTGTTTCTTTGTAAATTCACGAGGACTTGTTTGTCTTAGACTACCTCACACACTCACCTCTCCCTGTTTTTTAACCGGTCTTCCGCTTACTCTATAAACCTGGGGGGAAAAAAGGTTTTTTACCTCACCAGATGCCCTTTAAACATTCCCAGAATCAGAATTCATTGCTCTACCTCCAAGTCTAGATCTTACAGATATGACCGAGAGTCCCGAGACCTCCAAGGGTTAATAAACGGTGTTGAAGGTGTATTTTACTGTCTTCAATAGTCATTTACCATGTCCAGAGTTGGCTACCTACAGCCCACAGACAGAGCACTACAGGTTGTACAGCGCCTAACATGCCTTTGGGTTGCGTCCCAAATGGCACCCTAAGCCCTATGTCGTGCACTACGCACTACTTTGGACCAGAGCCCTATGGGACCAGGTCAAAGTAATGCACGACATAGGGCTTAGGGCCTAAGTAGATGCTAAACATGGGCATTTCTCAAGTTCTCAACGGGAGTGTTAGCAGACGAAGAACGGAGAGGATAAACTCTTAAGTGAATGGATGAATGAATGAATGAATGAATGAATGGACGGATGGACACTGAAGCTGAAACTGGTTCTTGGGTAAACACTAGTGCATTTGCTCTGCCTAGCTGAATGCCATTGTTTTGTTTGTCTTTGAATCCATTTTGACAAACTCTCCTTCTTTTCAACTCCAATTATGGTAACCATGGTGTCCAAAACAGAACCGGTTCGACGAACACAGACGTGTTTGGCAAGGAGAGAGAGAGAGAGAGACAGAGAGAGAGAGAGAGACAGAGAGAGAGAGAGAGAGAGAGAGAGAGAGAGAGAGAGACAGAGAGAGAGAGAGAGAGAGAGACAGAGAGAGAGAGAGAGAGAGAGACAGAGAGAGAGAGAGACAGAGACAGAGACAGAGAGAGAGAGAGACAGAGAGAGAGAGAGACAGAGAGAGAGAGAGAGAGACAGAGAGAGAGAGAGACAGAGAGAGAGAGAGAGACGGAGGGAAACAAAGCGGCACTATTTGTCTGATTAGTTGTCAGTATTAAAGGGGTGATGACGACGTGCATGGATAAGTATACGAGTGTTTTGGGTCATAATAAATGGAGAAGGGAGAGCTGCTGAAACAAGTACACCGATGCCCTACACTGTACTCTGAATTGGAGGAAGTTATCAGTTTGGTGTCTGTGTTTGTCACTGGAAGACAGGATCACTGGAAGACTAATTGATGAGTTGTAGTTTTTACACGATCCATTTTCCATTCTCAATCTGAGTGTGATCATTTGTGTTGATCTGCATGATATCACAAGCTGAAGTAGGCTGAAGAGAAGCTTCATCCTCAGCTTCAGCAACTCTCTCCCTCTCTCTCTCTCTGTGTCTCTCTCTCTCTCTCTCTCTCTCTCTCTCTCTCTCTCTCTCTCTCTCTCTCTCTCTCTCTCTCTCTCTCTGTGTGTCTCTCTCTCTCTCTCTCTCTCTCTCTCTCTCTCTCTCTCTCTCTCTCTCTCTCTCTCTCTCTGACACTTGATGTACTGATTATCTGGTCATATCTTTCCCTATACATACTGGGCATATTTAGAACAGTGCATACCATGTGCAGGCCTTCGAGCTGTTGGAAGATTCCAACATGCTTTTGTAATCAGTGTGCGTGTGCGTACGGGTGCATATGTATGAGTATGCAGATGTGCATTTGTTTTTTTATGAGTCATGAGTGTTTTTAGTTTATGACTGAGCGCGTGTTTTTCTACACGTGACTCTCCAAATGCATGTGTGTGTTTCTACACGTGACTCTCCAAATGCATGTGTGTGTTTCTACACGTGACTCTCCAAATGCATGTGTGTGTGTGCATTTCTATGCACAGAACATAGCCATCTAACCTCTCTGTGTCTCTGTGTGTCTTTCAGTATTTCACCAGCAGGCTGTCAGCAGCCCTCTGGAGCAGGGGAAGCAGGGCGGCAGCAGCAGCTCTGTCCCCTGTCAGAACTGTGGCAAGGCCTGCAAGGGAGAGGTGCTGCGCGTGCAGAATAAACACTTCCACATCAAGTGCTTCGTCTGCAAAGGTAAGTTCAACCTTGACCCCTGACCTCTTATTGTCTAGTCAATACATCTCACCAGATACAGGGACACAAAGGCTGCTGAATAGTTACTATGAGCAGTTCCACTAGCTACTGGATTTCCTCTATGGCAATGGACACACACACACACACACACACACACACACACACACACACACTAGAGGTCGACCGATTAATCGGAATGGACGATTAATTAGGGCCGATTTCAAGTTTTCATAACAATCGGAAATCTGTGTTTTTTTTTACACCTTTATTTAACTAGTCAAGTCAGTTAAGAACAAATTGTTATTTTCAATGACGGCCTAGGAACGGTGGGTTAACTGCCTTGTTCAGGGGCAGAGCGACAGATTTTTACCTTGTCAGCTCGGGGATTCAATCTTGCAACCTTACAGTTAACTAGTCCAACGCTCTAACCGCCTGCTTTACATTGCACTCCACGAGGAGCCTGCCTGTTACGCGAATGCAGTAAGAAGCCAAGGTAAGTTGCTAGCTAGCATTAAACTTATCTTATATAAAACAATCAATCAATCAGAATCACTAGTTATAACTACACATGATTGATGATATTACTAGTGTATCTAGCGTGTCCTGCGTTGCATATAATTGATGCGGTGTGCATTCGCGAAAAAGGACTGTCGTTGCTCCAACATGTACCTAACCATAAACATCAATGCCTTTCTTAAAATCAATACACAAGTATATATTTTTTAAACCTGCATATTTAGATAATATTGCCTGCTAACATTCATTTATTTTAACTAGGGAAAATGTGTCACTTCTCTTGCAACAGAGTCAGGGTATATGCAGCAGTTTGGGCCGCCTGGCTCGTTGCGAACTGTGTGAAGACTATTTCTTCCTAACAAAGGCAGCCAACTTCGCGAAATGGGGGATGATTTAACAAAAACGCATTTGCGAAAAAAGCACAATCGTTGCACGACTGTACCTAACCATAAACATCAATGTCTTTCTTAAAATCATTGCACAGAAGTATATATTTTTAAACCTGCATATTTAGCTAAAAGAAATCCAGGTTAGCAGGCAATATTAACCAGGTGAAATTGTGTCACTTCTCTTGCGTTCATTGCAAGCAGAGTCAGGGTATATGCAACAGTTTGGGCCATCTGGCTCGTTGCGAAACTAATTTGCCTTAATTTTACGTAATTATGACATAACATTGAAGGTAGTGCAATGTAACAGGAATATTTAGACTCATGGATGCCACCCGTTAGATAAAATTCGGAACGGTTCCGTATTTCACTGAAAGAATAAACGTTTTGTTTTCGAGATGATAGTTTCCGGATTCGACCATATTAATGACCTAAGGCTCGTATTTCTGTGTGTTATTATGTTATAATTAAGTCTATGATTTTATATTTGATAGAGCAGTCTGACTGAGCGATGGTAGGCACCAGCAGGCTCGTAAGCATTCATTCAAACAGCACTTTCGTGCGTTTGCCAGCATTATGACTTCAAGCCTATTAACTCCCGAGATTAGGCTGGTGTAACCGATGTGAAATGGCTAGCTAGTTAGCGGGGTGCGTGCTAATAGCGTTTCAAACGTCACTCGCTCTGAGACTTGGAGTAGTTGTTCCCCTTGCTCTGCATGGTTAACGCTGCTTCGAGGGTGGCTGTTGTCGATGTGTTCCTGGTTCGAGCCCAGGTAGGAGCGAGGAGAGGGACGGAAACTATACTGTTACACTGGCAATACTAAAGTGCCTATAAGAACATCCAATAGTCAAAAGTATATGAAATACAAATGGTATAGAGAGAAATAGTCCTATAATTTCTATAATAACTACAACCTAAAACTTCTTACCTGGGAATATTGAAGACTCATGTTAAAAGGAACCACCAGCTTTCATATGTTCTCATGTTCTGAGCAAGGAACTTAAACGTTAGCTTTCTTACACGGCACATATTGCACTTTTACTTTCTTCTCCAACACTTTGTTTTTGCATTATTTAAACCAAATTGAACATGTTTCATTATTTATTTGAGGCTAAAAAGATTTTATTGATGTATTATATTAAGTTAAAGTAAGTGCTCATTCAGTATTAATCGGTCGACCTCTAACACACACACACACACACACACACACACACACACACACACACACACACACACACACACACACACACACACACACACACACACACACACACACACACACACACACACACACACACACACACACACACACACACACACACACACACACACACACACAGGTTAATGCAGGTGTAACATGATGTACAGGTCAGGTCATCTTGCTACCAAATCTCCTTCACCAGAGCACTACCATAGGAAACAGGGCAGATAGGGCAGGTCAAAGCAATCATAGACCAGCAGGGTCTGGGCTTCCTGTTTTGTCTCTTTGGTGTGTGTGTGTGTGTGTGTGTGTGTGTGTGTGTGTGTGTGTGTGTGTGTGTGTGTGTGTGTGTGTGTGTGTGTGTGTGTATGTGTGTGAGTGAGTGAGTGGCTGAAGAGCCGGTTGCTGTTATCTCATATTCAGCCCATCCCCTCCCTCCTGCTGTTCTCCTCCTCTATCTGTCACCTCCATTGCACTCTGTAAGGCCACGGTCTTTCACTAGGGGCTTGTATGTTGTTATGAACACAGGCAGTGTTGCTAGGAAACGAGAAGGGTCGGGAAAATGTTGGACGCTTCCTGCATTTTATCGCGTTTATTCTTACATCAGTGTGTAACGCCACCGGACACCGCCCGGGCATTCATCCTCTCCTCTAGGAACGAGGGAGGAGGGAACAGGGCATTCATCCTCTCCTCTAGGAACGAGGGAGGAGGGAACAGGGCATTTATCCTCTCCTCTAGGAACGAGGGAGGAGGGAACAGGGCATTCATCCTCTCCTCTAGGAACGAGGGAGGAGGGAACAGGGCATTCATCCTCTCCTCTAGGAACGAGGGAGGAGGGAACAGGGCATTCATCCTCTCCTCTAGGAACGAGGGAGGAGGGAACAGGGCATTCATCCTCTCCTCTAGGAACGAGGGGGGAGGGAACAGGGCATTCATCCTCTCCTCTAGGAACGAGGGAGGAGGGAACAGGGCATTCATCCTCTCCTCTAGGAACGAGGGAGGAGGGAACAGGGCATTCATCCTCTCCTCTAGGAACGAGGGAGGAGGGAACAGGGCATTCATCCTCTCCTCTAGGAACGAGGGAGGAGGGAACAGGGCATTCATCCTCTCCTCTAGGAACGAGGGGGGAGGGAACAGGGCATTCATCCTCTCCTCTAGGAACGAGGGAGGAGGGAACAGGGCATTCATCCTCTCCTCTAGGAACGAGGGAGGAGGGAACAGGGCATTCATCCTCTCCTCTAGGAACGAGGGAGGAGGGAACAGGGCATTCATCCTCTCCTCTAGGAACGAGGGAGGAGGGAACAGGGCATTCATCCTCTCCTCTAGGAACGAGGGAGGAGGGAACAGGGCATTCATCCTCTCCTCTAGGAACGAGGGAGGAGGGAACAGGGCATTCATCCTCTCCTCTAGGAACGAGGGAGGAGGGAACAGGGCATTTATCCTCTCCTCTAGGAACGAGGGAGGAGGGAACAGGGCATTCATCCTCTCCTCTAGGAACGAGGGAGGAGGGAACAGGGCATTCATCCTCTCCTCTAGGAACGAGGGAGGAGGGAACAGGGCATTTATCCTCTCCTCTAGGAACGAGGGAGGAGGGAACAGGGCATTCATCCTCTCCTCTAGGAACGAGGGAGGAGGGAACAGGGCATTCATCCTCTCCTCTAGGAACGAGGGAGGAGGGAACAGGGCATTCATCCTCTCCTCTAGGAACGAGGGAGGAGGGAACAGGGCATTTATCCTCTCCTCTAGGAACGAGGGAGGAGGGAACAGGGCATTCATCCTCTCCTCTAGGAACGAGGGAGGAGGGAACAGGGCATTTATCCTCTCCTCTAGGAACGAGGGAGGAGGGAACAGGGCATTCATCCTCTCCTCTAGGAACGAGGGAGGAGGGAACAGGGCATTTATCCTCTCCTCTAGGAACGAGGGAGGAGGGAACAGGGTATTCATCCTCTCCTCTAGGAACGAGGGAGGAGGGAACAGGGCATTTATCCTCTCCTCTAGGAACGAGGGGGGAGGGAACAGGGTATTCGTCCTCTCCTCTGGGAACGAGGGAGGAGGGAACAGGGCACCAGATGTCAGTTCAACATCTCATTTGCATTAACATTTGGTTGAGTTGTCACAACTAACGTGAATTCAATGTGGAAAACAATACTAAATTCCCTTACGTTGATTACTTTTTTCAAATCCAATCAGTTTCCAACGTTGATTCAACGTCATCATATTTACTTTTTTTTTGGTTGAAATGACTTGGAAATAATGTTGATTCAACAACCAGTTTTTTGCCCAGTGGGATGTGAGTGACACTGTCTGACGAGATGATCCTCTCCATGTTGACGTGTTTATCTCTTTCTGAGTGGTCTTGTGATTCATAGGGAACCATTAAGTCTGTCCCAAGGGGCATTATGCTAAGTGTAATGATTATGCACTCACTAACGAATCTGACACTTGCACCAGCAGATTTGACATACTTTTCTTTGGGATTTGAATACAGTGTTTAATACTCCGCTACTTTTTATTTTGGTTTATGCCTGAAATACAGTATGTATTCATGTTTTATGTATTTGCCAATGTGGTTTCCAATAGGAAACACATGTCATGTTCACCCAGGTCTGAGGAGTGTGAGGAGGTGGGTTAATTAGGAAGTGAGGAGGTGGGTTAATTAGGAAGTGTGAGGCTAGTTTTAACAAAATGTCAGGCATTTATACGAGGCTATTAATACCCCTTAGACTCAACACTGACAGGGAGAGGCACCGAGGGGGTCTTTCCACACTCTAACACCTAACCCAACCCCCTAGAGTCTCTATAGGGTAGACAGGGACGGAACCTACCTCACCCACCCCCCTTAACAGGAAGTCTTATTTTGCCCTTCCCGGAATTCCACAGCAGGAATGCAATCCAGAAATTCAATTTCCATCTAGTTGTCCGATTTATACTGCCAGAATTCGTCACGTATCATAAGGGATGATGGGGGCCCATTTTGACGAAACACTTCCAGATGTGTACTGACTGGACTACAGAGCTTGAAGGTAGAAGTTACTCCGAAGTCCAGATCTAGGAATACAGTAGATGACCCTACCTCCAATCCATTAGATGGATAAAAAGATATCTGATCCTGTGTCAGTCAGTAGTCAGAAACAACTTCCTGCCTCAGGCGCCAGTCTTAGGCC
This sequence comes from Salvelinus fontinalis, assembly GCF_029448725.1. NCBI lineage: Eukaryota > Metazoa > Chordata > Actinopteri > Salmoniformes > Salmonidae > Salvelinus > Salvelinus fontinalis. The sequence goes on from NC_074675.1 coordinate 48,350,858, forward strand.
GACAGCGACAGGGTTGGCTGTATCATAAAACCATCAGACCTTCCTCGTGATCTGGAAGAGAATCAACCATATCAAGTATAACCTCTTCTTATCACCAATTAGAGCGAGTATGGGTGTTAGCCAGACGGCTAACGGTGCCAGTTCTGAAGGGGAAACCATAAGCATTTCGCTAGCTAGTTGTAATTAGCGCTATGCAACACAGGGGTATTCATTTAATGTCACCCCCTCAGTGGCTCTCCTCGTCTGATAGCATCAGCGCTAACATAAAACAGAGCCTCAGATATAGCCCTATGCTATTTAATCATGCTGCGTTCCGCTAACTAATTAACGATTATGCTCGGAATGCTATCAAGTGTTGCTAATTAGCAACATGCTATGGAAGTGTTTTTGTTGATGTTTGACCTCCATAGTGTCCACTTATGTCTGAATTTCTGACACCAGATGAATTAGTTAGTTAGTGAATCAAGCACAGTATGTTCAAAATGAAAGATACACTGAGATCGTTTTCTGGCAGAACATTGAGCAGATGTTTACCCCTGGCCTGTGTTTGCACTCATGGAGGATGATAACATCACAAAAGCATTTTCACACAAGAGAGAATTGATTACTGCCAGCAAAACTGTGGACACACCCAATCTCACTATACAAGCTAACAGGCATAGGAACTTCATACACACAGATGGAAAGATGCATAGAGTATATGCTGCAAGATAAAGGGGAACAACTGTTAACGATATCAGCTATCAGTGTCATTATTAACCTATCAAAATAGGTTCCCTCATAGAAGTATTGGTGTTGGACAGTAAATATACACTAATAACCATGTGCCGGGGTCTATTTGACAGTCTGGGGGCCTTGGGGGGACGGGGGGGGGGGACAGTAGCAGCTGTTTTAGATGTTCTCAACTGGGTGTTGTCTCTTGGCCTCTCTCTGTTCTCTCGTTCTTGGACCAGAACCTTTGTAGCTCGGGGGCTTTTTTTCGTCACTCAGGGATGGGATAGTGACCTCACCCCACGCACACACATACCACCAACGCCCACCCCTGTAGTCCAGGAGCAGCTCCATGGTCTAGGGGTCTAGTGTATGTTCCATACGGGTCCATGTGGACCAGAGTTAGATTGGAAGGGAATGTAGTCATAGCTAGGGATAATACAGTAGATATGGCTGTTGGTTAGGGCCAGGATATAGCTAGGATAGGGATAATACAGTAGATATGGCTGTTGGGGAGGACAGGATATAGCTAGGATAGGGATAGTACAGTAGATATGGCTGTTGGGTAGGGCCAGGATATAGCTAGGATAGGGATAGTACAGTAGATATGGCTGTTGGGTAGGACAGGATATAGCTAGGATAGGGATAGTACAGTAGATATGGCTGTTGGTTAGGGACAGGATATAGCTAGGATAGGGATAGTACAGTAGATATGGCTGTTGGGTAGGACAGGATATAGCTAGGATAGGGATAGTACAGTAGATATGGCTGTTGGGTAGGCCAGGATATAGCTAGGATAGGGATAGTACAGTAGATATGGCTGTTGGGTAGGGACAGGATATAGCTAGGATAGGGATAGTACAGTAGATATGGCTGTTGGGTAGGGCCAGGATATAGCTAGGATAGGGATAGTACAGTAGATATGGCTGTTGGGTAGGGACAGGATATAGCTAGGATAGGGATAGTACAGTAGACATGGCTGTTGGGTAGGACAGGATATAGCTAGGATAGGGATAGTACAGTAGATATGGCTGTTGGGTAGGGCCAGGATATAGCTAGGATAGGGATAGTACAGTAGATATGGCTGTTGGGTAGGCCAGGATATAGCTAGGATAGGGATAGTACAGTAGATATGGCTGTTGGGTAGGCCAGGATATAGCTAGGATAGGGATAGTACAGTAGATATGGCTGTTGGGTAGGACAGGATATAGCTAGGATAGGGATAGTACAGTAGATATGGCTGTTGGGTAGGCCAGGATATAGCTAGGATAGGGATAGTACAGTAGATATGGCTGTTGGGTAGGACAGGATATAGCTAGGATAGGGATAGTACAGTAGATATGGCTGTTGGGTAGGGCCAGGATATAGCTAGGATAGGGATAGTACAGTAGATATGGCTGTTGGGTAGGGACAGGATATAGCTAGGATAGGGATAGTACAGTAGATATGGCTGTTGGGTAGGGACAGGATATAGCTAGGATAGGGATAGTACAGTAGATATGGCTGTTGGGTAGGGACAGGATATAGCTAGGATAGGGATAGTACAGTAGATATGGCTGTTGGGTAGGACAGGATATAGCTAGGATAGGGATAGTACAGTAGATATGGCTGTTGGGTAGGACAGGATATAGCTATCTGCTTTTCCCTGGTCAGGACAAATTAGGAACCCTAATCCCCCATGTTGTAGACACACTCCAGGTTCTCTCCTGTCCTGTGTCAGGGTCTGTGAATGGAGAGAATGTAATAGAAAACATTGGATATTCAGATGTAGACTTGTGTAATGGACAGCAGTTAGGCCCTGGCCAGCTTGCCTACATTGTCTTATTAGAAGTCTGCTAGCAATTATGATCTGTTTCTCATATCAAAATGATCGTCCGTGGACCCAATTATCAACCGTATACTCTCCACCCCACTCCTTTAGGTGTCCAAATCAATGCCAGCTGGCATTTTATTCTGTCAATGACCTACATGTACTGTATGATCAATCTTAAGACTACCCAGACACACATACTGTAAAATACACAGGGCGTTTTACAGGGGCCTGCCGACAAGGTCACACGCGCATAGCGGCCTACACTTTGCACACAGCACATATATATTTCATAGCAGCAGCGTATATGACTCTGTACTGGTGTACCCCCTGTATATAGCCCTGTATATAGCCGGTCTTTAATTCTATTTTTAGGTATTTTTCTTAAAACTGCATTGTTGGTTTAGAGCTTGTAAGTAAGCGTTTCACTGTAAGGTCTACACCTGTCGTATTCGGCCCGTGTGACAAATACATTTTTTATTTTATTTGTATATAGGGTCACTTGGCGTCTGGAAGACTGAATAGGCTTAACCAGAGGTCTGGGCTGGCTGCTGTGCCCATTATAATTCTCCACTGCAGGACCAGAATAGGGAATTTGATTAGTCCCAAAGGACATCTAAATGACATGCTAATTGAACGTCAATATGTCACGCAACATCCTGTGGTCTGGTGCTGTTCATCTGTCTGAAGGGTTCATTCGGGTGTACAGACGCAGGCGTGCTCGTCATAGGACTCTCCAACCATGGGATTGTATGCACACACCCCGTCTGAGTCTTTTGTTGATGTGGTGCTCAGGTGTGTGTGTGAGTGTGTTATTCAGGTGTGTGTGTGTGTGTGTTATTCAGGTGTGTGTGTCTGTGTGTATTAATAGTTGTAGAGGACTCAGACATATTCACAAAACACCTCAGAGTAGCAGTGCTGATCTAGGATCAGTTTGGCTTTTAGATCATAATGAATCAGATTATATGGACAGGGGGGGGGCTGATTCTAGATCATCTTTGTGATTACAGGCCCTGATATGGACAAGTATAGGATTAAACTAGTTGGAGGTTGAAGAACACATCAAAGTGTTTCATCCTGTCAGTCCTGTGTTATTCCACGTTCACTGTTAAATAGTAAATTAATGCTACCCAAACTATCTTGCACTGACCCTACGCACAAGCACTAGACTATATATACACACCATATACACACTCACCCAGTACATTGACACTCACACACACATTCACATACACTACATATGCACACACACACTACATATGCACAAACGCATGCACACCAACACAAACACACATACATACACACACACACACCCTGCCTTCATGTACATATCTACCTCAAATACCTCTTACATCTGTATATTGATCTGGTACTGGTACTTCCTGTATATAGCTCCACATTGATCTGGTACTGGTACTACCTGTATATAGCAGCACATTGATCTGGTACTGGTACTCCCTGTATATAGCTCCACATTGATCTGGTACTGGTACTCCCTGTATATAGCTCCACATTAATCTGGTACTGGTACTACCTGTATATAGCTCCACATTGATCTGGTACTGATACTGCCTGTATATAAATCTCAGCAAAAAAAGGAAATGTCCTCTCACTGTTAACTGCGTTTATTTTCAGCAAACTTAACAAGTGCAAATATTTGTATGAACATAAGATTCAACAACTGAGACATAAACTGAACAAGTTCCACAGACATGTGACTAACAGAAATTGAATAATGTGTCCCTGAACAAAGGGCGGGGTCAAAATCAAAAGTAACAGTCAGTATCTGGTGTGGCCACCAGCTGCATTAAGTGCTGCAGTGCATCTCTTCCTCATGGACTGCACCAGATTTGCCCGTTCTTGCTGTGAGATGTTACCCCACTCTTCCACCAAGGCAGCTGCAAGTTCCCGGACATTTCTGGGGGGAATGGCCCTAGCCCTTACCCTCTGATCCAACAGGTACCAGACATGCTCAATTGGATTGAGATCCGGGCTCTTCCCTGGCCATGGCAGAACACTGACATTCCTGTCTTGCAGGAAATCACGCACAGAACGAGCAGTATGGCTGGTGGCGTTGTCATGCTGGAGGGTCATGTCAGGATGAGCATGCAGGAAGGGTACCACATGAGGGAGGAAGGAGTATGTCTTCCCTGTAACGCACAGCATTGAGATTGCCTGCAATGACAACAAGCTCAGTCCGATGATGCTGTGACACACCGCCCCAGACCATGACGGACCCTCCACCTCCAAATCGATCCCGCTCCAGAGTACAGGCCTCGGTGTAACGCTCATTCCTTCGACGATAAACGTGAATCCGACCATCACCCCTGGTGAGACAAAACCGTGACTCGTCAGTGACGAGCACTTTTTGCCAGTACAGTCTGGTCCAGCAACGGTGGGTTTGTGCCCATAGGCGACGTTGTTGCCGGTAATGTCTGATGAGGATCTGCCTTACAACAGCCCTACAAGCACTCAGTCCAGCCTCTCTCAGCCTATTGCGGACAGTCTGAGCACTGATGGAGGGATTGTGCGTTCCTGGTGTAACTCGGGCAGTTGTTGTTGTCGTCCTGTACCTGTCCCGCAGGTGTGATGTTCGGATGTACCGATCCTGTGCAGGTGTTGTTACACGTGGTCTGCCACTGTGAAGACGATCAGCTGTCCGTCCTGTCTCCCTGTAGCACTGTCTTAGGCATCTCACAGTACGGACATTGCAATTTATTGCCCTGGCCAGATCTGCAGTCCTCATGCCTCCTTGCAGTCTGCCTAAGGCACGTTCACGCAGATGAGCAGGGACCCTGGGCATCTTTCTTTTGGTGTTTTTCAGAGTCCGTAGAAAGGCCTCTTGAGTGTCCTAAGTTTTCATAACTGCGACCTTAATTGCCTCCCGTCTGTAAGCTGTTAGTGTCTTAACATCCGTTCCACAGGTGCATGTTCATGAATTGTTTATTGTTCATTGAACAAGCATGGGAAACAGTGTTTAAACCCTTTACAATGAAGATCTGTGAAGTAATTTGGATTTTTACGAATCATCTTTGAAAGACAGAGTCCTGAAAAAGTGACGTTTCTTTTTTTGCTGAGTTTAGCTTCATTCTTGTGTGTTGTATTTTATTCCTATTGTGTTCCTATTTTCGTTGGGAAGGACTCGTAAGTCTACACCAGTTGTATTCGGTGCATGTGACAAATATCATTTGATTTGATTTGATCTCCCTTTTGAATGACCTTAAAGCAACAGAGAATCACCGTCAATCAGTCAGCCCATAGACATGATACAATAGAGAGAGAGAGGGTTCTTAGGTCTTCTCTCAGCGGGAAATGGAACAATTAGCTGGAGAAAAGCCTCTGCTCAATGGCTTATTATGTTCTTATTCTTCTTCTTATATTAAACCCGGTATGGTTCTTGAGTCTATGTTATTGTATTTGCCATTCCAGCAGTAGGTAGCTACTTCCTACAGACAACAGTACAGGCGACCTAATCTACTGAAACATAATACTACTTGTCTTTCTTCCCTCAACCATTACGCACCCTCATGCACTCACCACCCCTTTCCGTCGCACTCAAGAGTTCAAAGGGTCAGAGGCCTTTTCCACCAAGTATGCTCCACTCCATAAGTCAACGCCCCTTGCAGAGTAATTATACGAAACATACCGTAATACACGTGGTTGAGTGTGACATGGTTTTGACATGGTTTTGGACACACCCACTGTCGTCCCGGGTAGGGTATGGTAGGGTACACACTTTGAAAAAAACGTTCCAATAGGGTTCTTTGGCTGTCCCCATAGGATAACCCTTTTTGGTTCCGGGTAGAACTCTTGTGGGTTCCATGTAGAACGCTCTGTTGAAAATGTTCTACATGGAACTCAAAAGGGTTCCACCTGGAACCAAAAAGTTCTAAATGGAAAAAGGTGCTAGGAGTGTAGGGTAGGGAGTGGTATGCACTTCGAACAATAAAGTCGCATTTTTGGGAGACGGGAGTCATTGAAAGTATTTCTGGGAGACAGGAGACATTGAAAGTATTTCTGGGAGACAGGAGACATTGAAAGTATTTCTGGAAGACAGGAGACATTGAAAGTATTTCTGGGAGACAGGAGACATTGAAAGTATTTCTGGGAGACAGGAGACATTGAAAGTATTTCTGGGAGACAGGAGACATTGAAAGTATTTCTGGGAGACAGGAGACATTGAAAGTATTTCTGGGAGACAGGAGACATTGAAAGTATTTCTGGGAGACAGGAGACATTGAAAGTATTTCTGGGAGACAGGAGACATTGAAAGTATTTCTGGGAGACAGGAGACATTGAAAGTATTTCTGGGACACAGGAGACATTGAAAGTATTTCTGGGAGACAGGAGACATTGAAAGTATTTCTGGGACACAGGAGACATTGAAAGTATTTCTGGGACACAGGAGACATTGAAAGTATTTCTGGGAGATAGGAGACATTGAAAGTATTTCTGGGAGACAGGAGACATTGAAAGTATTTCTGGGAGACAGGAGACATTGAAGGTATTTCTGGGAGATGGGAGACATTGAAAGTATTTCTGCGAGACAGGAGACATTGAAGGTATTTCTGGGAGACATGAGACATTGAAAGTATTTCTGGGAGACAGGAGACATTGAAAGTATTTTTTGGAGACAACTTTGATTGAAAAAGGAATCCTATGCTTGAAAGCAGGCTGTTCTTCGTTTGTCGTCTCTTCCCCCAGTGAGTTGTGCTCTTTGACAGCCTTATGGTGCGTACAGGGATAACAGACCCCAACAACACTTGATTTGATTGGATCTGATTCCGTAAGTGCAGCGGCAGGCAAGAGAGCGAGTGGTGAATTATTTTCAAGCTGCTTTGACACATCCAAAATGAACTAGGTATGAGGGATACATGAAGGAGAGATGAGGGGAAGAGAGCTTGACAATTAGTGGAGATGAGGGGAGAACACAAGCCACATCTTTTGTCTGTTTTGTACTGAACGCTGATGATGATGTGATGGTAAACTGGGTTGAGTTACGTAATGCACTCAACTCATCACGCCCAGAAAAGAACTAGAGCCGAGTTCCCCAACGGGTCGCCGGTTGGACATAAAAGACGGCAATAACACCAGCAAATCCGCTCCAAGTGATTTTAATTTGGGAAATCTGTTTCAATGTATTCCCACGCTCTTCTCTCCTCTCTTCATGATCTCTTCTCTCCTCTCTTCATTATCTCTTCTCTCTCCTCTCTTCATTATTGTTTGTCTCCTCTCTTCATTATCTCTTGTCTCCTTTTCATTATCTCTTCTCTCCTCTCTTCATGATCTCTTCTCTCCTCTCTTCATTATCTCTTCTCTCTCCTCTCTTCATTATTGTTTGTCTCCTCTCTTCATTATCTCTTGTCTCCTTTTCATTATCTCTTCTCTCCTCTCTTCATGATCTCTTCTCTCCTCTCTTCATTATCTCTTCTCTCTCCTCTCTTCATTATTGTTTGTCTCCTCTCTTCATTATCTCTTCTCTCCTCTCTTCATCAGCTCTTCTCTCCTCTCGTCATCAGCTCTTCTCTCCTCCCTTCATTATCTCTTCTCTCCTCTTCATGATATCTTCTCTTCATGATCTCTTCTCTCCTCTTCATTATCTCATATCTTCATGATCTCTTTTCTCCTCTCTTCATTATCTCTTCTATCCTTTCTTCATTATCTCTCCTCGCTTCATTATCTATTGTCTCCTCTCTTCATGATCTCTTCTCTTCTCTCTTCATTAGCTCTTCTCTTCTCTATTCATTATCTCTTCTCTCCTCTCTTCATGATCTCTTCTCTCTCCTCTCTTCATTATGTATTCTCTCCTCTCTTCATGATCTCTTCTCTCTCCTCTCTTTATGATCTCTCTCCTCTCTTCATTATCTCTTCTCTGTCCTCTCTTCATTATATCTTCTCTCCTCTTCATTATCTCTTCTCTCCTCTCTTCATTATCCATTCTCTGTCCTCTCTTCATCAACTCTTCTCTCCTCTCTTCATTATCTCTTCTCTCAGCTTCATTATCTCTTCATTATCTCTTATCTCCTCTTCATTATCTCTTCTCTCTCCTCTCTTCATCAACTCTTCTCTCCTCTTCATTATCTATTCTCTCCTCTTCATTAACTCTTCTCTCCTCTTCATCAGCTCTTCTTTCTCTTCTCTTCATTAACTTTTCTCTCCTCTTCATCAGCTCTTCTCTCTCCTCTCTTCGTGATCTTTTCTCTCCTCTCTTCATTATCTCTTCTCTCTCCTCTCTTCATTATCTCTTCTCTGTCCTTTCTTCATTATCTCTTCTTTCCTCTCTTCATGAACTCTTCTCTCATCTCTTCATTATCTCTTCTCTTCTCTCTTCATTATCTCTTCTATCATCTCTTCATTATCTCTTCTCTCCTCTCTTCATTATCTCTTCTCTGTCCTTTCTTCATTATCTCTTCTATCATCTCTTCATGATCTCTTCTCTCCTTTTCATCAACTCTTCTCTCCTCTTCATTATCTCTTCTCTCTCCTCTCTTCATCAGCTCTTCTCTCTCCTCTCTTCATTAACTCTTCTCTCCTCTTCATTATCTCTTCTCTGTCCTCTCTTCATTAACTCTTCTCTCCTCTTCATCAGCTCTTCTCTCTCCTCTCTTCATTAACTCTTCTCTCCTCTTCATGATCTCTTCTCTCTCTCCTCTTCATCAGCTCTTCTCTCTCCTCTTAGAGACAGACAGTAGGCCTATCAGGGGAGTCATTATAACCATCCTGCCTGGTTTCTGAAGGTGATAAATGTCTCATATTTATTATCACTTATTCATTTATGAACCTATACCAACGGTGGAGATCGCCATGCTTAGGACTGGCCTTGAAGTATTTTTGATTGGTGATGACGATCAACATCATCATCTTCAACTTCATATCTTCATCCAATATCCCTCTCTGAATCATCCTCCAGCCAACTGCATGTCCTTTCTACTAGGTCACAGGTCACATATTTCACAGCAGGCTGTTTGATGAGTCGACATTGGTGACAGTGTGTCCCAAACTAGAGACGTTCTCTGGTACAGGGAGTAGCAGCAGAGGGGATGGGTTTCAATCCTCTACATACCAGAAAGCAGATCAGAGCCCTTCAGAAAGAGAGTCCAGGGTCCTGACTACATACCAGAATCTACATCAGATCCCTTCCCACAGAGTGACCCAGTACCCCTCCTTCACCCTAAACATTCCCACAGAGTGACCCAGTACCCCCTCCTTCACCCTAAACCTTCCCACAGAGTGACCCAGTACCCCCTCCTTCACCCTAAACCTTCCCACAGAGTAACCCAGTACCCCCTCCTTCACCCTAAACCTTCCCACAGAGTGACCCAGTACCCCCTCCTTCACCACAAACCTTCCCACAGTGACCCAGTACCCCCTCCTTCACCCTAAACCTTCCCACAGAGTAACCCAGTACCCCTCCTTCACCCTAAACCTTCGAACAGAGTGACCCAGTACCCCCTCCTTCACCCCAAACCTTCCCACAGAGTGACGCAGTACCCCCTCCTTCACCCCAAACCTTCCCACAGAGTGACCCAGTACCCCTCCTTCACCCTAAACCTTCCCACAGAGTGACCCAGTACCCCCTCCTTCACCACAAACCTTCCCACAGTGACGCAGTACCCCCTCCTTCACCCCAAACCTTCCCACAGAGTGACCCAGTACCCCTCCTTCACCCTAAACATTCCCACAGAGTGACCCAGTACCCCTCCTTCACCCTAAACCTTCCCACAGTGACCCAGTACCCCCTCCTTCACCCTAAACCTTCCCACAGAGTGACCCAGTACCCCCTCCTTCACCCTAAACCTTCCCACAGAGTGACCCAGTACCCCCTCCTTCACCCTAAACCTTCCCACAGAGTGACCCAGTACCCCCTCCTTCACCCCAAACCTTCCCACAGTGACCCAGTACCCCCTCCTTCACCCTAAACCTTCCCACAGAGTAACCCAGTACCCCTCCTTCACCCTAAACCTTCGAACAGAGTGACCCAGTACCCCCTCCTTCACCCCAAACCTTCCCACAGAGTGACGCAGTACCCCCTCCTTCACCCCAAACCTTCCCACAGAGTGACCCAGTACCCCTCCTTCACCCTAAACCTTCCCACAGAGTGACCCAGTACCCCTCCTTCACCCTAAACATTCCCACAGAGTGACCCAGTACCCCTCCTTCACCCTAAACCTTCCCACAGTGACCCAGTACCCCTCCTTCACCCCAAACCTTCCCACAGTGACCCAGTACCCCCTCCTTCACCCTAAACCTTCCCACAGAGTGACCCAGTACCCCCTCCTTCACCCTAAACCTTCCCACAGAGTGACCCAGTACCCCCTCCTTCACCCTAAACCTTCCCACAGAGTAACCCAGTACCCCCTCCTTCACCACAAACCTTCCCACAGTGACGCAGTACCCCCTCCTTCACCCTAAACCTTCCCACAGAGTGACCCAGTACCCCCTCCTTCACCCTAAACCTTCCCACAGAGTAACCTAGTACCCCCTCCTTCACCCTAAATCCACCCCTAAACCTCACCTCCGTGATGGGCTCAGTCCCAATCCCCTGCTAATGCACCTTATTGAGGTTGTATTGACGTTGTAAAGCGGTTGTATTGACGTTGTAAAGCGGTTGTATTGACGTTGTAAAGCGGTTGTATTAACGTTGTAAAGAGGTTGTATTGACGTTGTAAAGCGGTTGTATTGACGTTGTAAAGCGGTTGTATTGACGTTGTAAAGAGGTTGTAAAGAGGTTGTATTGACGTTGTAAAGCAGTTGTATTGACGTTGTAAAGCGGTTGTATTGACGTTGTAAAGCGGTTGTATTAACGTTGTAAAGAGGTTGTAAAGAGGTTGTATTGACGTTGTAAAGAGGTTGTATTGACGTTGTAAAGCGGTTGTATGACGTTGTAAAGCGGTTGTATTGACGTTGTAAAGAGGTTGTAAAGAGGTTGTATTGACGTTGTAAAGCGGTTGTATTGACGTTGTAAAGAGGTTGTATTGACGTTGTAAAGCGGTTGTATTGACGTTGTAATGCGGTTGTATTGACGTTGTAAAGCGGTTGTATTGACGTTGTAAAGCGGTTGTATTAACGTTGTAAAGAGGTTGTAAAGAGGTTGTATTGACATTGTAAAGAGGTTGTATTGACGTTGTAAAGCGGTTGTATTGACGTTGTAAAGAGGTTGTAAAGCGGTTGTATTGACGTTGTAAAGCGGTTGTATTAACGTTGTATTGACGTTGTAAAGCGGTTGTATTGACGTTGTAAAGCGGTTGTATTGACGTTGTAAAGCGGTTGTATTGACGTTGTAAAGCGGTTGTATTGACGTTGTAAAGTGGTTGTATTGACGTTGTAAAGCGGTTGTATTGACGTTGTAAAGCGGTTGTATTGACGTTGTAAAGTGGTTGTATTGACGTTGTAAAGTGGTTGTATTGACGTTGTAAAGTGGTTGTATTGACGTTGTAAAGCGGTTGTATTGACGTTGTAAAGCGGTTGTATTGACGTTGTAAAGCGGTTGTATTGACGTTGTAAAGTGGTTGTATTGACGTTGTAAAGAGGTTGTATTGACGTTGTAAAGCGGTTGTATTAACGTTGTAAAGAGGTTGTAAAGAGGTTGTATTGACGTTGTAAAGCGGTTGTATTGACGTTGTAAAGCGGTTGTATTGACGTTGTAAAGAGGTTGTATTGACATTGTAAAGAGGTTGTAAAGAGGTTGTATTGAGGATTAATGTGAGGGGGAGTGTGGGAACGGTACTAGGTTATGCAACAGGGAAACTGCAGACTAGGATGGTGTTCATTTGGAACAATGCCAACCCTTTTACTGTAGTATTGGACAAATGATAAGCAGCAATACATCACCCGTGCTTCTGAAAATGGCCGACAATCTGTGAAACAGTGGTTAGGTTGCTGTGCCAAGAAGGTGTCACAGAGATCCTATTCAATTAGATGAGTTGTAGTATGTCATTCGTAGGGTATGTCATATGGAAGGTGTGGCCTGGCTGTCCTGGGCTCAAGTGACATGGCTGTCATTTTCTGTCAGATCACAGTCTGTGTTCTAGCTGCCAGGAGGATGTTACTTTAGTTTCCACACTGATGTTATTGAGATAGAAAACCCTCAGGCATAGCTGTTTATGTATTACCTCATCTACATTCTGTCTTTGTACTGCGTGTGTGTGTTGTGTGTGTGTGTGTGTGTGTGTGTGTGTGTGTGTGTGTGTGTGTGTGTGTGTGTGTGTGTGGGTGTGTGTGTGTGTGTGTGTGTGTGGGTGTGTGTGTGTGTGTACTATGCGTGTTACCTCATCTCCACAAGGTGGTAAAAGGTCAGGGAGTATTCCTGAAACATCACATCTCTCTCTGTTTCTCTCCTTCCCTTCTTTTTCGTAGAAAAGAAGGCAGGAAACCCTAGCCATCAGTGCCTGTGAAAGAGAGGAACTCACTTTGTTTTATTAAACGAGTGGAAAAATGAATGAGGTTTCCAGCGGGCGGGTCCAGGGAGTGATGTCATGGGGATGTGTGTATTGTGTTGTTGCCATGGTTAATGTATTATTTCCATGCTGAGAGAGAGAGAGAGAGAGAGAGAGAGAGAGAGAGAGAGAGAGAGAGAGAGAGAGAGAGAGAGAGAGAGAGAGAGAGTTGTCCATCTGTACCACTCTCTCAGGGATTTCAGCTAGAGTTATCCATCTGTACCACCCTCTCAGGCATTTCAGCTAGAGTTATCCATCTGTACCACCCTCTCAGGCATTTCAGCTAGAGTTATCCATCTGTACCACCCTCTCAGGCATTTCAGCTAGAGTTATCCATCTGTACCACCCTCTCAGGCATTTCAGCTAGAGTTATCCATCTGTACCACCCTCTCAGGCATTTCAGCTAGAGTTATCCATCTGTACCACCCTCTCAGGCATTTCAGCTAGAGTTATCCATCTGTACCACCCTCTCAGGCATTTCAGCTAGAGTTATCCATCTGTACCACCCTCTCAGGCATTTCAGTTAGAGTTATCCATCTGTACCACCCTCTCAGGCATTTCAGCTAGAGTTATCCATCTGTACCACCCTTCTCAGGCATTTCAGCTAGAGTTATCCATCTGTACCACCCTCTCAGGCATTTCAGCTAGAGTTATCCATCTGTACCACCCTCTCAGGCATTTCAGCTAGAGTTATCCATCTGTACCACCCTCTCAGGCATTTCAGCTAGAGTTATCCATCTGTACCACCCTCTCAGGCATTTCAGCTAGAGTTATCCATCTGTACCACCCTCTCAGGCATTTCAGCTAGAGTTATCCATCTGTACCACCCTCTCAGGCATTTCAGCTAGAGTTATCCATCTGTACCACCCTCTCAGGCATTTCAGCTAGAGTTATCCATCTGTACCACCCTCTCAGGCATTTCAGCTAGAGTTATCCATCTGTACCACCCTCTCAGGCATTTCAGCTAGAGTTATCCATCTGTACCACCCTCTCAGGCATTTCAGCTAGAGTTATCCATCTGTACCACCCTCTCAGGCATTTCAGCTAGAGTTATCCATCTGTACCACCCTCTCAGGCATTTCAGCTAGAGTTATCCATCAGTACCACCCTCTCAGGCATTTCAGCTAGAGTTATCCATCTGTACCACCCTCTCAGGCATTTCAGCTAGAGTTATCCATCTGTACCACCCTCTCAGGCATTTCAGCTAGAGTTATCCATCTGTACCACCCTCTCAGGCATTTCAGCTAGAGTTATCCATCTGTACCACCCTCTCAGGCATTTCAGCTAGAGTTATCCATCTGTACCACCCTCTCAGGCATTTCAGCTAGAGTTATCCATCTGTACCACCCTCTCAGGCATTTCAGCTAGAGTTATCCATCTGTACCACCCTCTCAGGGATTTCAGCTAGAGTTATCCATCTGTACCACCCTCTCAGGGATTTCAGCTAGAGTTATCCATCTGTACCACCCTCTCAGGCATTTCAGCTAGAGTTATCCATCTGTACCACCCTCTGTACCACCCATACCTAAATGTTGGTTAACCCATTCAATTGTTGGAAGTATATATAGAATGTGATCGTTCTTTTTTATACAGTAATGCTTATTTTGACAAATGTAAACAAAACCCACTGCTATCTTTGATTCGATGTCTCTCATTGTGTTCCCCTCTCTCTTTCCCCATGCAGTGTGTGGCGTTGACCTGGCCCAGGGGGGGTTCTTTGTGCGTCAGGGGGAGTACATCTGCACCCTGGACTACCAGCGGATGTACGGCACGCGCTGCTTCAGCTGTGAGGAGTTCATCGAGGGGGAAGTGGTGTCAGCGCTGGGAAAGACCTACCATCCACGCTGCTTCGTCTGCGTCACCTGCAAGTAAGGGAGAAGGGACCCACACACACACACACACACACCTACGGGACAATCAGATGCACAGACAGATGGGTGCCCACATTAAAATATGCATCTGGATGTTTTGAAGACTGTCAATACTGTAGTTTGACCTGGAATCCCCTAAAGCATTCAAATGGAATACTGTGTGTACGTGTATATGTGTGTGTGTGTGATCTATAAGCCAGTGTTAGCTATGTGTGTGTGTGAAGGTGTTGTTGTTGATCTCTCTCTCTCTCTCTCTCTCTCTCTCTCTCTCTCTCTCTCTCTCTCTCTCTCTCGCTTTCTCCCTGCTCTCTCTCTCTCTTTCTCCCTGATTCTCTCTCTCTCTTTCTCTTTCTCGCTCTCTCCTTGATTCTCTCTCTCTCTCTCTCTCTCTCTTTCTCCCTGTTCTCTCTCTCTCTCTTTCTCCCTGCTCTCTCTCTCTCTCTTTCTCCCTGATTCTCTCTCTCTCTTTCTCTTTCTCGCTCTCTCCTTGATTCTCTCTCTCTCTCTCTCTCTCTCTCTCTCTTTCTCCCTGATTCTTTCTCTCTCTCTTTCTCCCTGATTCTCTCTCTCTCTTTCTCTTTCTCCCTCTCTCCTTTATTATCTATCTCTCTCTCTTTCTCCCTGATTCTTTCTCTCTCTCTTTCTCCCTGATTCTCTCTCTCTCTTTCTCTTTCTCCCTCTCTCCTTTATTATCTATCTCTCTCTCTTTCTCCCTGATTCTTTCTCTCTCTCTTTCTCCCCGATTCTCTCTCTCTCTTTTTCTCCCTGATTCTCTCTCTCTCTCTTTCTCCCTCTCTCCCTGATTCTCTATCTCTCTCTTTCTCCCTGATTCTCTCTCTCTCTTTTTCTCCCTGATTCTCTCTCTCTTTCTCCCTCTCTCCTTGATTCTCTCTCTCTCTCTTTCTCCTTTTCTCCTTGATTCTCTCTCTCTCTCTCCCTCTCTCTCTCTCTCCCTGTGTGGTGTATGATGTATGTTAGTCTCCATCTCCAACACTGCTGTATCTGTCACTGTGTCTGTTCTTCTAGGGTAGATTGATCATCTGTAATGTGACCTCTTACATTTAGGAGTTTGGGATGTCATAAAGGCTGAGAGGAAGGGATGGAGAGGGGGGAGGATGAGTCACACTGTCCTGACTCCTGTAGAGGTTGTTGTGCGGTCTGTCCCTTGGCAAGAGCATAGTGTTAATTAAACTGTGTGTGTGGTTAGTTGCATTGGTATCTACATGTGTGTGTTTCTCTGTGGAGAGGAGGAGGGGAGTCTCTAGTCATCACACTGTATCTCTAGTCATCACACTATCTCTAGTCATCACACATTCACCATCTATCTAGTTCTCTCTCTGTATCTCGAGTCATCACACTGGGTCAGTGTGGATGGGACCATGTACTTGTTCGTATATGTAATTTACGACTCATTAGTTTGGTGTGTGTGTGTTTGTGTGTGCGTCTGTGTGTGTGTGTGTGTGTGTGTGTGTGTGTGTGTGTGTGTGTGTGTGTGTGTGTGTGTGTGTGTGTGTGTGTGTGTGTGTGTGTGTGTGCGTCTGTGTGTGTGTGTGTGTGTGTGTGTGTGTGTGTGTGTGTGTGTGTATGTGTGTGTGTGTGTGTGTGTGTGTGTGTGTCTGTGTGTGTATCTGTGCCTGTGTGTGCGTGCGTGTTTGTCCCTACTCTTGAACCTGAGCAGCCTGGCTGTGACAGTGACCATATCAGATCCAGTGGGACTAACGTAGAGCATTAGGTGATAAACATAGCATGATAACAACTCCCATCTTTCACACTAATATCAGCCAAGACAATATGGAATTATCTCTGCTCTATTCTACTGAACCCGCTGCCAGTCTGGTAGTGGGATACTCTCTCCTCAGTGCGGCAGTACAGTTTGGTGTAATGGAGTCTTCCCTAATGCTGCTCACCTAAAGGCATTGATACATTTATGCATGGTCAATGTGGGGGTTATTTATTCACGGTGAGAGATTTCACATGATCTAATACCGTGAGAATTTAGTTGAAAAGGATAAGGTCTTCGTCAGGGGCCCTCGTCCGTCAGTGGCCTTTGTCCGTCAGTGGCCCTCGTCAGTGGCCCTCGTCAGTGGCCCTCGTCAGTGGCCTTCATCAGAACTAATTTTCTTTATCAATGTTGGCCCCCAAAAATTGTTGCACCTCAAATCACGTTGGTTGTCCGCCCTTCACATCTTACCCTGGAAATGTCGGCCATAGACATCATCGTCTGCAGTCTTACTCAGCCAAACAGTAAAAGATGTTCAGAGGTTAATGATGGCTAGTTAATTGTTGTGAACTGACCGTGTCTTGTGTTGCGTGTTGATTGGCAGACAGCCGTTCCCTGCCGGTGACCGTGTGACTTTTAACGGTAAAGAGTGTGTCTGCCAAAACTGTACACAGCCCCAGTCTGCCAACAGCCCTGCTCCCATACAGGCTGTACACAGTAAGTTACCCTACATACACTCATGTTCTGTCTCTCTGTCTCACGTCATCATTCTATACAGTATAATATCAGTCCACCTCCTTCTCTCGCTTCACCCTGATACGTCTCTCTATTTCTCTCTCTCTCTCACCCCTCCTCTCTCCCTGTAGACTGCTGTGGCTGTGGGAAGGAGTTTAAGAATGAGCAGTCTCTTGTAGCGCTGGATAAACACTGGCACCTGGGCTGCTTCAAGTGTAAGGTGTGCAACAAGGTGCTCAACGCCGAGTACATCAGCAAGTGAGTCTCTCATAGCCCCAACACCACAACATTTCAACACCACAACTCCTCCTCAACACCACCTCAACAACACAGCACCTCAACACCACAACATCTCAACACCTCCTCAACACAGCACCTCAACACCACCTCAACACCACCTCAACACCACCTCAACACCACAACATCTCAACACCACAACTCCTCCTCAACACCACCTCAACAACACAACACCTCCTCAACACCTCAATACCACCTCAACAACACAGCACCTCAACACCTCAACACCACCTCAACACCACAACTCCTCAACACCTCAATACCACCTCAACAACACAGCACCTCAACACCACAACTCCTCAACACCTCAACACCACCTCAACAACACAGCACCTCAACACCACAACATCTCAACACCA
>NC_074675.1:48373796-48563796 GCF_029448725.1 Salvelinus fontinalis
CAAATCCTCCTCCACAGTAACTAAACACAACACCAAATCCTCCTCCACAGTAACTAAAAACAACACCAAATCCTCCTCCACAGTAACTAAACACAACACCAAATCCTCCTCCACAGTAACTAAACACAACACCAAATCCTCCTCCACAGTAACTAAACACAACACCAAATCCTCCTCCACAGTAACTAAACACACCACCAAATCCTCCTCCACAGTAACTAAACACAACACCAAATCCTCCTCCACAGTAACTAAACACAACACCAAATCCTCCTCCACAGTAACTAAACACACCACCAAATCCTCCTCCACAGTAACTAAACACAACACCAAATCCTCCTCCACAGTAACTAAACACAACACCAAATCCTCCTCCACAGTAACTAAACACACACCAAATCCTCCTCCACAGTAACTAAACACAACACCAAATCCTCCTCCACAGTAACTAAACACAACACCAAATCCTCCTCCACAGTAACTAAAAACAACACCAAATCCTCCTCCACAGTAACTAAACACAACACCAAATCCTCCTCCACAGTAACTAAACACAACACCAAATCCTCCTCCACAGTAACTAAAAACAACACCAAATCCTCCTCCACAGTAACTAAACACACCACCAAATCCTCCTCCACACTAACTAAACACAACACCAAATCCTCCTCCACAGTAACTAAAAACAACACCAAATCCTCCTCCACAGTAACTAAACACAACACCAAATCCTCCTCCACAGTAACTAAACACAACACCAAATCCTCCTCCACAGTAACTAAACACAACACCAAATCCTCCTCCACAGTAACTAAACACAACACCAAATCCTCCTCCACACTAACTAAACACACCACCAAATCCTCCTCCACAGTAACTAAACACAACACCAAATCCTCCTCCACAGTAACTAAACCACACCAAATCCTCCTCCACAGTAACTAAACACAACACCAAATCCTCCTCCACAGTAACTAAACACAACACCAAATCCTCCTCCACAGTAACTAAACACAACACCAAATCCTCCTCCACAGTAACTAAACCACACCAAATCCTCCTCCACAGTAACTAAACACAACACCAAATCCTCCTCCACAGTAACTAAACACAACACCAAATCCTCCTCCACAGTAACTAAACACACCACCAAATCCTCCTCCACACTAACTAAAAACAACACCAAATCCTCCTCCACACTAACTAACACAACACCAAGTCCTCCTCCACAGTAACTAAACACACCACCAAATCCTCCTCCACACTAACTAAACACAACACCAAATCCTCCTCCACAGTAACTAAACACAACACCAAATCCTCCTCCACAGTAACTAAACACAACACCAAATCCTCCTCCACAGTAACTAAACACAACACCAAATCCTCCTCCACAGTAACTAAACACAACACCAAATCCTCCTCCACAGTAACTAAACACAACACCAAATCCTCCTCCACAGTAACTAAACACAACACCAAATCCTCCTCCACAGTAACTGAACACCAAATCCTCCTCCAGAGTAA
Source organism: Salvelinus fontinalis (assembly GCF_029448725.1). NCBI lineage: Eukaryota > Metazoa > Chordata > Actinopteri > Salmoniformes > Salmonidae > Salvelinus > Salvelinus fontinalis. The sequence goes on from NC_074675.1 coordinate 48,375,324, forward strand.
CTAAACACAACACCAAATCCTCCTCCACAGTAACTAAACACACCACCAAATCCTCTTCCACAGTAACTGAACACCAAATCCTCCTCCACAGTAACTAAACACAACACCAAATCCTCCTCCAGAGTAACTAAACACAACACCAAATCCTCCTCCACAGTAACTAAACACACCACCAAATCCTCCTCCACAGTAACTAAACACAACACCAAATCCTCCTCCACAGTAACTAAACACACCACCAAATCCTCCTCCACAGTAACTAAACACAACACCAAATCCTCCTCCACAGTAACTAAACACACCACCAAATCCTCCTCCACAGTAACTAAACACAACACCAAATCCTCCTCCACAGTAACTAAACACAACACCAAATCCTCCTCCACAGTAACTAAACACAACACCAAATCCTCCTCCACAGTAACTAAACACAACACCAAATCCTCCTCCACAGTAACTAAACACACCACCAAATCCTCCTCCACAGTAACTAAACACAACACCAAATCCTCCTCCACAGTAACTAAACACAACACCAAATCCTCCTCCACAGTAACTAAACACAACACCAAATCCTCCTCCACAGTAACTAAACACAACACCAAATCCTCCTCCACAGTAACTAAACACAACACCAAATCCTCCTCCACAGTAACTAAACACACCACCAAATCCTCCTCCACAGTAACTGAACACCAAATCCTCCTCCAGAGTAACTAAACACACCACCAAATCCTCTTCCACAGTAACTGAACACCAAATCCTCCTCCACAGTAACTAAACACAACACCAAATCCTCCTCCACAGTAACTAAACACACACCAAATCCTCCTCCACAGTAACTAAACACAACACCAAATCCTCCTCCAGAGTAACTAAACACAACACCAAATCCTCCTCCACAGTAACTAAACACACCACCAAATCCTCCTCCACAGTAACTGAACACCAAATCCTCCTCCACAGTAACTAAACACAACACCAAATCCTCCTCCAGAGTAACTAAACACAACACCAAATCCTCCTCCACAGTAACTAAACACAACACCAAATCCTCCTCCACAGTAACTAAACACAACACCAAATCCTCCTCCACAGTAACTAAACACAACACCAAATCCTCCTCCACAGTAACTAAACACAACACCAAATCCTCCTCCACAGTAACTAAACACAACACCAAATCCTCCTCCACAGTAACTAAACACACCACCAAATCCTCCTCCACAGTAACTAAACACAACACCAAATCCTCCTCCACAGTAACTAAACACACCACCAAATCCTCCTCCACAGTAACTAAACACACCACCAAATCCTCCTCCACAGGAACTAAACACAACACCAAATCCTCCTCCACAGGAACTAAACACAACACCAAATCCTCCTCCACAGGAACTAAACACAACACCAAATCCTCCTCCACAGTAACTAAACACAACACCAAATCTTCCTCCACAGTAACACACCACCAAATCCTCCTCCACAGTAACTAAACACACCACCAAATCCTCCTCCACAGTAACTAAACACACCACCAAATCCTCCTCCACAGGAACTAAACACAACACCAAATCCTCCTCCACAGGAACTAAACACAACACTATGTCCTCCTCCACAGGAACTAAACACAGCACCAAATCCTCTTCCACAGTAACTAAACACACCAAAAAAATCCTCCTCCACAGTAACTAAACACACCACCAAATCCTCCTCCACAGTAACTAAACACAACACCAAATCCTCCTCCACAGTAACACACCACCAAATCCTCCTCCACAGTAACTAAACACAACACCAAATCCTCCTCCACAGTAACTAAACACACCACCAAATCCTCCTCCACAGTAACTAAACACAACACCAAATCCTCCTCCACAGTAACACACCACCAAATCCTCCTCCACAGTAACTAAACACACCACCAAATCCTCCTCCACAGTAACTAAACACACCACCAAATCCTCCTCCACAGTAACTAAACACACCACCAAATCCTCCTCCACAGTAACTAAACACACCACCAAATCCTCCTCCACAGTAACTAAAAACAACACCAAATCCTCCACCACAGTAACTAAAAACAACACCAAATCCTCCTCCACAGTAACTAAAAACAACACCAAATCCTCCTCCACAGTAACTAAACACAACACCAAATCCTCCTCCACAGTAACTAAAAACAACACCAAATCCTCCTCCACAGTAACTAAACACAACACCAAATCCTCCTCCACAGTAACTAAACACAACACCAAATCCTCCTCCACAGTAACTAAACACAACACCAAATCCTCCTCCACAGTAACTAAACACAACACCAAATCCTCCTCCACAGTAACTAAAAACAACACCAAATCCTCCTCCACAGTAACTAAACACAACACCAAATTCTCCTCCACAGTAACTAAAAACAACACCAAATCCTCCTCCACAGTAACTAAAAACAACACCAAATCCTCCTCCACAGTAACTAAACACAACACCAAATCCTCCTCCACAGTAACTAAACACAACAGACTCTGAATACCCCATATACTCATAAACAGATCAATATTGTTGACCAGTTTGTAATAGGTTGTCCCCGAATGACCTGTACTTTAGCCCAAATATAAACAGTTGGGATGAGAAAACCTCTCCCAAAGCTGAGAACCAATTAGTGATCAGGTCAATCACCCCGACCAACCTGGGACATCGTAAAAACAGATGTGCCAGAGTTTCAGACTCAGCACAGAATGGACACCCTTCCCCAACTGTAGGATCCAGGTGTACCAGATGCATATTGCTGGCTATGGCTCCATGTATTATCCTCCATTAGAGGTCAGCTGTCCTCTTTTCAATCGGCAGTTTGTGAAAAAGAGGCTCTTCAAAAAGCCACATCCCTGGTGGCGTGCCGGCCTTACGGGACTTGACAAGAACTCTCCAAGCCTGCATAACAGAGTCATAAAATGGAGTCAGTCCAGACAAATCACCCCCCTCTAGCTTTAAGAGGAAACTCTCCAAGCCTGCATAACAGACTCATAGAATGGAGTCAGGCCAGACAAATCACCCCCCTCCAGCTTTAAGGGGAAACTCTCCAAGCCTGCATAACAGACTCATAGAATGGAGTCAGGCCAGACAAATCACCCCCCTCCAGCTTTAAGAGGAAAAGGTGTTTGTCTAAGCCCAAACAGCCCGCTCTCCTCGTCAATGTATAGTCTGTGTCGACCCAGCTAGAACCGTCTCTGTACAACCGTCTCTGGGCTGCTTGGAGCCGGAAAGCCATGATGCTGGAAGAAATGTCCACCAGGCCTTGCCCACCTCGTGCAGTGGCAGGTACAGGGCTGCAGCTTTAATCCAGTGCTGTCCAAACCAGAAGAAATTAACAAAGGTCCTCTGAAGCTCTTGTATCAGATTGATTGACCCGATCACCTCCTGGCTCCCAGCCCTGGGTGGCTGTAAAATCATTAGTCTGTGCCACAGGGTAGAGGCAGCAAGAATATTATCTACCAGTACCCTTCCCCTATTAGACAGCTGGGGTAGCACCCATTTCCACCTTGACAGTCTGACACACCCTTTCTCCACTACACCCTCCCAAAACATGACATCATGTAACAACTTAACATTAAAATACCAGTAAAGTGACGACCTTCGTGGACAGGACAAGTGAATATCAACAGTAACAATATGGTGATCAGAGAAACCCACAGGAGTAATATCACACCTTCCAACCCTACTACAGTAGAGATCAGATACATACAACCTGTCTAACCTTCCAACCCTACTACAGTAGAGATCAGATACATACAACCTGTCTAACCTTCCAACCCTACTACAGTAGAGATCAGATACAACCTGTCTAACCTTCCAACCCTACTACAGTAGAGATCAGATACATACAACCTGTCTAACCTTCCAACCCTACTACAGTAGTGATCAGATACATACAACCTGTCTAACCTTCCAACCCTACTACAGTAGAGATCAGATACATACAACCTGTCTAACCTTCCAACCCTACTACAGTAGTGATCAGATACAACCTGTCTAACCTTCCAACCCTACTACAGTAGAGATCAGATACATACAACCTGTCTAACCTTCCAACCCTACTACAGTAGAGATCAGATACATACAACCTGTCTAACCTTCCAACCCTACTACAGTAGTGATCAGATACAACCTGTCTAACCTTCCAACCCTACTACAGTAGAGATCAGATACATACAACCTGTCTAACCTTCCAACCCTACTACAGTAGAGATCAGATACATACAACCTGTCTAACCTTCCAACCCTACTACAGTAGAGATCAGATACATACAACCTGTCTAACCTTGCTGCACTGACACGACCTTCATTAACTTTCAACCATGTGTACTGCCTATCTTTTGAATTCCTTACTCTCCACACATCAGAAAGCTCAAACTCAGTTAATAGGCCAGACAGGAAAGTGGCTGACTGCAGGTGAGGTTCTTCAGCGGTGCGATCAACAGTAAAATCCACTGTACAGTTCCAGTCCCCCCCTAAAACCATACACCCCTCTTGGTCACACTGTCTTAAGGTTTCCTTTATTTGACCAAATACAGCAAGACGCTCTGTACCCTCATTAGGAGGATAAACATTAAAAAAAACTAATAAAAAACGCATTACATCCACCTTGACCAATAAAACCCGACCCTTGACAATCTCTGTTGTAGATACCACAGTCACTTCTAAACCTGAGGAAAACAAGATGGCCACCCCAGCACTGAAATTAGTACCATGACTGAGTATATGCTGCCCCTCCCACCACATACCCCAGTCAACCTCATTAGCCTCATCACTCAGTATTATTACTTCTAATAACCAAGCCCTCTTATTCCTGTCCCTTACTTGACTTTAAACGATAACTCCAAAGTCTGCTCTGGTGAATCCAAAAACATAAACCCCTGTTGCCGAAACGACATAACCTGTTTCAACGCCGGGTGTTTGCAACCCAACGGGACAATCTTAATTGAACTTGCAAACTTCCCAAGCCGCAATAACTCGCGCTCCAATAGCTCATTGGAATAAACGGCGGTACATTTGAAATCTTTACCCTTGTTGACGGAGAAAAAAGCGGCGTAACTTGAATAAACATTCCTTTAAGAAGTACACCATGCTCAACCATACGATCTACAAGACTCTTCTTTAAGAAGTACACCATGCTCAACCATACGATCTACAAGACTCTCTTCTTTAAGAAGTACACCGTGCTCAACCATACGATCTACAAGACTCTCTTCTTTAAGAAAAACCACCACCGCTTTATTCATCCGTGACGCATAAGCAACATTCTCATATCCTACCTTCTCTCCTACGGCGACCAGAAACTCCTCCACCGTGACAGTAGCTTCAGTAACACACCTAAAGCCGTGCCGAAGTGACAGGGACAACAGTCTCTGGGCTGCTAGAACCGTCTCTGTACAACAGTCTCTGGGCTGCTAGAACCGTCTCTGTACAACAGTCTCTGGGCTGCTAGAACCGTCTCTGTACAACAGTCTCTGGGCTGCTAGAACCGTCTCTGTACAACAGTCTCTGGGCTGTGAGAACCGTCTCTGTACAACAGTCTCTGGGCTGCTAGAACCGTCTCTGTACAACAGTCTCTGGGCTGCTAGAACCGTCTCTGTACAACAGTCTCTGGGCTGCTAGAACCGTCTCTGTACAACAGTCTCTGGGCTGCTTGAAGCCGGAAAGCCATGATCCTAGAGGAAATGTCTGCCAGGCCTTGTCCCCCCTCGTGCAGTGGCAGGTACAGGGCTGCAGCTTTAATCCAGTGCTGTCCAGACCAGAAGAAATTAACAAAGGTCCTCTGAAGCTCTTGTATCAGATTGATTGACCCGATCACCTCCTGGCTCCCAGCCCTGGGTGGCTGTAAAATCATTAGTCTGTGCCACAGGGTAGAGGCAGCAAGATTATTATCTACCAATACCCTTCCCCTATAAGACAGCTGGGGTAGCACCCATTTCCACCTTGACAGTCTGACACACCCTTTCTCCACTACACCCTCCCAAAACATAACATCATGTAACAACTTAACATTAAAATACCAGTAAAGTGATGACCTTCGTGGACAGGACAAGTGAATATCAACAGTAACAATATGGTGATCAGAGAAACCCACAGGAGTAATATCACACCTTCCAACCCTACTACAGTAGAGATCAGATACATACAACCTGTCTAACCTTCCAACCCGACTACAGTAGTGATCAGATACATACAACCTGTCTAACCTTCCAACCCTACTACAGTAGTGCTCAGATACATACAACCTGTCTAACCTTCCAACCCTACTACAGTAGAGATCAGATACATACAACCTGTCTAACCTTCCAACCCTACTACAGTAGTGCTCAGATACATACAACCTGTCTAACCTTCCACCCCTACTACAGTAGAGATCAGATACAACCTGTCTAACCTTCCAACCCTACTACAGTAGTGATCAGATACATACAACCTGTCTAACCTTCCAACCCTACTACAGTAGTGATCAGATACATACAACCTGTCTAACCTTCCAACCCTACTACAGTAGTGATCAGATACATACAACCTGTCTCACCTTCCAACCCTACTACAGTAGTGATCAGATACGTACAAACTGTCTCACCTTCCAACCCTACTACAGTAGTGATCAGATACATACAACCTGTCTAACCTTCCAACCCTACTACAGTAGTGATCAGATACATACAACCTGTCTAACCTTCCAACCCTACTACAGTAGAGATCAGATACATACAACCTGTCTAACCTTGCTGCACTGACACGACCTTCATTAACTTTCAACCATGTGTACTGCCTATCTTTTGAATTCCTTACTCTCCACACATCAGAAAGCTCAAACTCAGTTAATAGGCCAGACAGGAAAGTGGCTGACTGCTGGTGAGGTTCTTCAGCGGTGCGATCAACAGTAAAATCCACTGTACAGTTCCAGTCCCCCCCTAAAACCATACACCCCTCTTGGTCACACTGTCTTAAGGTTTCCTTTATTTGACCAAATACAGCAAGACGCTCTGTACCCTCATTAGGAGGATAAACATTAAAAAAAACGAATAAAAAACGCATTACATCCACCTTGACCAATAAAACCCGACCCTTGACAATCTCTGTTGTAGATACCACAGTCACTTCTAAACCTGAGGAAAACAAGATGGCCACCCCAGCACTGAAATTAGTACCATGACTGAGTATATGCTGCCCCTCCCACCACATACCCCAGTCAACCTCATTAGCCTCATCACTCAGTATTATTACTTCTAATAACCAAGCCCTCTTATTCCTGTCCCTTACTTGACTTTAAACGATAACTCCAAAGTCTGCTCTGGTGAGTCTAAAAACATAAACCCCTGTTGCCGAAACGACATAACCTGTTTCAACGCCGGGTGTTTGCAACCCAACGGGACAACCTTAATTGAACTTGCAAACTTCCCAAGCCGCAATAACTCGCGCTCCAATAGCTCATTGGAATAAACGGCGGTACATTTGAAATCTTTACCCTTGTTGACGGAGAAAAAAGCGGTGTAACTTGAAGAAACATTCCTTTAAGAAGTACACCATGCTCAACCATACGATCTACAAGACTCTCTTCTTTAAGAAGTACTCCGTGCTCAACCATACGATCTACAAGACTCTTCTTTAAGAAGTACTCCGTGCTCAACCATACGATCTACAAGACTCTCTTCTTTAAGAAGTACTCCGTGCTCAACCATACGATCTACAAGACTCTTCTTTAAGAAGTACTCCGTACTCAACCATACAATCTACAAGACGCTCTTCTTTAAGAAGTACACCATGCTCAACCATACGATCTACAATACTCTTCTTTAAGAAGTACACCATGCTCAACCATACGATCTACAAGACTCTCTTCTTTAAGAAGTACACCATGCTCAACCATACGATCTACAAGACTCTCTTCTTTAAGAAAAACCACCACCGCTTTATTCATCCGTGACGCATAAGCAACATTCTCATATCCTACCTTCTCTCCTACGGCGACCAGAAACTCCTCCACCGTGACAGTAGCTTCAGTAACACACCTAAAGCCGTGCCGAAGTGACAGGGACGGCGTCCCCATGTGGGTCGCCATCCCCGCCAAAACCAGGATAATTTTAACACAAAAAACAATATACTTAATTCTACCACAACAACTAAATAAAAATAAGGATAACCTTAATCATAGGAAGAAAAAAAGAAAATAGCACCAAGAAAGGGAACGTAAAAGAAAAACCAATATATATAACTCTACACTCACTCAATTCCCAGCATGCACCAAACACTCCCAGCATGCAGAGAGAGAGAGAGAGAGTTAGAGAGAGTGCCATCCACACCATGAAATCATCTCATTATAGACATAGGTCATTTCTAGCACAACAGCTCTGTGGAATTCATCACAGCTTCAGGAATAAGTGATTATCCATCCTTTAGCAGGTCAATGTGAAACCATACGTCTTACTGTGGTGCTAGAGCACATAGACAGCGTTCATTGGTGTCATGTCATCTTCTAGACGTCTTGATTAGTCTCATAAAGGTTTGGATGGTCCTGTAGACATTCTTAGTGTTCCCGTAGCCGACCTGCAGTATTGTGGCCTGTACCTCACCACCCCCTTGTGGCGATGTTGGATAACTGCACTTTGTTTTGCGCCTCATCCGACTCCACTTTAATTAGTGGAGAAGCTGTTAATGTTAATTGGAGAAGCTTACAGAATATTACTCTAGGTAAGGGTTAAACCAGCAGCATCAGCAGCCTACTAACCAATAACACATCCACACGAGGCCTCTGCTTTAGACTTGATATGTTGTTTTGTCTGGTTGTAGGATATTGCTTGTAAAGTGTTTGTTAACCAGCTGTGGATTGTTTTATTTCTGCTACCATTTGTCAGTTCTTCAGTATTCTCTCACTGTCGATTTCCTAGGTTGTAACCTCTTGTTTCGATGTCAGTGAAGACCTTTTTAACCTTTGTGTGACCTCTGACCTCTTGTCTGTACCAGGCTGGGGAGAAACACTACCACCCCTCATGTGCCCGCTGTGCCAGGTGTGAGCAGATGTTTGGAGAGGGAGAAGAGATGTACCTGCAAGGTAAACCAACCTCTCTTTTCCTCTGTCTCTGTCACCTTCTCTCCATCTCTTTCCATCTCTTTCCCTCTCTCTCTCTCTCTCTCTCTCTCTCTCTCTCTCTCTCTCTCTCTCTCTCTCTCTCTCTCTCTCTCTCTCTCTCTCTCTCTCTCTCTCTCTCTCTCTCTCTCTCTCTCTCTCTCTCTCACATACTCTCTCTCTCTCTCTCTCTCTCTCTCTCTCTCTCGCTCTCTCTCTCTTTTTTTACTCAGATTAGCACCAACAGCCTTCCATCAACACAGAAACTTATCTCACTAATAGCCCAGCTGCCATAAAGCCATAGAGCTACAGAACATCTGCCCAATGCTAATGAATTGGATTACAGTGTTAATGAATGTATCACCTCACACAACCTCAGCCTTATGAGTCACCTCGTTTCTTATTTATTGTTCCTGGAGCACTATTGCTGTAAGTTTGGCTCCAGTCTGTGATTTACAGAAAGCCTGTCTCTCTCTCCCTGCAGTTTGCTATCTGACAGATTTACTACTGGAATCAGCTTCCTTAGACTTGGGCTGGTATTAGCTTATGTTACAGTGACAGGGAGACAGCTGGGGATAGGACAGTCACTGGCGTATTTTGGATCTCTTATCTGCCAAAGTCATGACGCTCTGTCAGGAACAACTGATGCTCTGGGGAAAGACTATGCTTTGTACAGTTTATGACATTTGAAATGAATGCATTTCATCGTATTTCTCTCGCTCTCTCGCTCTCCTCCCTCTCTTCTCTCTCTTTCTCCCTCGCTTTCGCTCTCCCTTCTCTTTCTCTCTCTCTCGCTCTCTCTCTTTCTCCCTTTCTCTCTCCCTTCTCTTTCTCATTTTTTTTCTCTCTCTCTCTCTCTCTCTCTCTCTCTCTCTCTCTCTCTCTCTCTCTCTCTCTCTCTCTCTCTCTCTCTCTCCTCCTTTCCTGTCTGTCAGGTAACTCCATCTGGCATCCTCCTTGCAGACAGGCAGCCAGACAGGAGGAAAAGAGTAAGGTGAGTTCTCTCTCCGAGACATGTTTATAAATAGACTAACGGGACTAGTGAAGTCTCCATCCCTCTAAACAGAAACTCTCAGCCAGTTTCAGTCAAGTCTACGGGAAAAATGTCCCCTCCTCTTCTGAAATTCAAAAGATGCGATCGCTTGCAAAATCGTGATGTGTCCAAATGATCAGTGACGAAAAGGTTTCGCATCTCACAGTTTGTCGACAGACACTACTACCATTTTAATGTTACGTGCATCTGTCCATGACAAATGACTCTACAGCAGCTCTACAGTTTAACTAAGGCTGTGTTACAGTATTGAATGAGGAGTCATACTCATCACAATATAATGTTTAAACCACACATCATCTTGTATGTCAACTTGTGTTCTGCCCCATTAGAGATGGGACTGTGTTGACTGGGACTGTGATGACTGGGACTGTGATGACTGGGACTGTTTTGACTGGGACTGTGTTGACTGGGACTGTGTTGACTGGGACTGTGTTGACTGGGACTGTGATGACTGTTTTGACTGGGACTGTGTTGACTGGGACTGTGTTGACTGGGACTGTTTTGACTGGGACTGTGTTGACTGGGACTGTTTTGACTGGGACTGTGATGATTGTTTTGACTGGGACTGTGTTGACCGGGACTGTGTTGACTGGGACTGTGTTGACTGGGACTGTGTTGACTGGGACTGTGTTGACCGGGACTGTGTTGACTGGACCTGTGTTGACTGGGACTGTGTTGACTGGGACTGTGATGACTGGGACTGTGTTGACTGGGACTGTTTTGACCGGGACTGTGATGACTGGAACTTGGGACTGTGTTGACTGGGACTGTGTTGACTGGGACTGTGTTGACTGGGACTGTGTTGACTGGGACTGTGATGACTGGGACTGTGTTGACTGGGACTGTGATGACTGGGACTGTGATGACTGGGACTGTGTTGACTGGGACTGTGATGACTGGGACTGTGTTGACTGGGACTGTGATGACTGGGACTGTGTTGACTGGGACTGTGATGACTGGGTCTGTGATGACTGGGACTTGGGACTGTGTTGACTGGGACTGTGTTGACTGGGACTGTGTTGACTGGGACTGTGTTGACTGGGACTGTGTTGACTGGGACTGTTTTGACTGGGACTGTGATGACTGGGACTGTGATGACTGGGACTGTGATGACTGGGACTGTGTTGACTGGGACTGTGTTGACTGGGACTGTGTTGACTGTGTTGACTGGGACTGTGATGACTGGGACTGTTTTGACTGGGACTGTGATGACTGGGACTGTGTTGACTGGGACTGTGATGACTGGGACTGTGTTGCCTGGGACTGTGATGACTGGGTCTGTGATGACTGGGACTTGGGACTGTGTTGACTGGGACTGTGATGACTGGGACTGTGTTGCCTGGGACTGTGTTGCCTGGGACTGTGATGACTGGGTCTGTGATGACTGGGACTTGGGACTGTGTTGACTGGGACTGTGATGACTGGGACTGTGTTGACTGGGACTGTGTTGACTGGGTCTGTGATGACTGGGACTTGGGACTGTGTTGCCTGGGACTGTGATGACTGGGTCTGTGATGACTGGGACTTGGGACTGTGTTGACGGGGACTGTGTTGACTGGGACTGTGTTGACTGAGACTGTGTTGACTGGGACTGTTTTGACTGGGACTGTGATGACTGGGACTGTTTTGACTGGGACTGTTTTGACTGGGACTGTGTTGACTGGGACTGGGTTGACTGGGACTGTGTTGACTGGGACTGTGATGACTGGGACTTGGGACTGTGTTGACTGGGACTGTGATGACTGGGACTGTGATGACTGGAACTGTGATGACTGGGACTGTTTTGACTGGGACTGTGATGACTGGGACTGTTTTGACTGGGACTGTTTTGACTGGGACTGTGTTGACTGGGACTGGGTTGACTGGGACTGTGATGACTGGGACTTGGGACTGTGTTGACTTGGGACTGTATTGACTGGGACTGTGATGACTGGGACTGTGTTGACTGGGACTGTGATGACTGGGACTGTGATGACTGGGACTGTTTTGACTGGGACTGTGATGACTGGGACTGTTTTGACTGGGACTGTTTTGACTGGGACTGTGTTGACTGGGACTGGGTTGACTGGGACTGTGTTGACTGGGACTGTGATGACTGGGACTTGGGACTGTGTTGACTGGGACTGTGATGACTGGGACTGTGTTGACTGGGACTGTGATGACTGTTTTGACTGGGACTGTGTTGACTGGGACTGTGTTGACTGGGACTGTTTTGACTGGGACTGTGTTGACTGGGACTGTTTTGACTGGGACTGTGATGACTGTTTTGACTGGGACTGTGTTGACTGGGACTGTTTTGACCGGGACTGTGTTGACTGGGACTGTGTTGACTGGGACTGTGTTGACTGGGACTGTGTTGACCGGGACTGTGTTGACTGGGCCTGTGTTGACTGGGACTGTGTTGACTGGGACTGTGTTGACTGGGACTGTGATGACTGGGACTGTGTTGACTGGGACTGTTTTGACCGGGACTGTGATGACTGGAACTTGGGACTGTGTTGACTGGGACTGTGTTGACTGGGACTGTGTTGACTGGGACTGTGTTGACTGGGACTGTGTTGACTGGGACTGTGATGACTGGGACTGTGTTGAATGGGACTGTGATGACTGGGACTGTGATGACTGGGACTGTGTTGACTGGGACTGTGATGACTGGGACTGTGTTGACTGGGACTGTGATGACTGGGACTGTGTTGACTGGGACTGTGATGACTGGGACTGTGTTGCCTGGGACTGTGATGACTGGGTCTGTGATGACTGGGACTTGGGACTGTGTTGACTGGGACTGTGATGACTGGGACTGTGATGACTGGGACTGTGATGACTGGGCATGTGTTGACTGGGACTGTGTTGACTGGGACTGTGTTGACTGGGACTGTTTTGACTGGGACTGTGATGACTGGGACTGTGATGACTGGGACTGTGTTGACTGGGACTGTGTTGACTGGGACTGTGTTGACTGGGACTGTGTTGACTGTGTTGACTGGGACTGTGATGACTGGGACTGTTTTGACTGGGACTGTGATGACTGGGACTGTGTTGACTGGGACTGTGATGACTGGGACTGTGTTGCCTGGGACTGTGATGACTGGGTCTGTGATGACTGGGACTTGGGACTGTGTTGACTGGGACTGTGATGACTGGGACTGTGTTGCCTGGGACTGTGTTGACTGGGACTGTGTTGCCTGGGACTGTGATGACTGGGTCTGTGATGACTGGGACTTGGGACTGTGTTGACTGGGACTGTGATGACTGGGACTGTGTTGACTGGGACTGTGTTGACTGGGTCTGTGATGACTGGGACTTGGGACTGTGTTGCCTGGGACTGTGATGACTGGGTCTGTGATGACTGGGACTTGGGACTGTGTTGACTGGGACTGTGATGACTGGGACTGTGATGACTGGGACTGTGATGACTGGGCATGTGTTGACTGGGACTGTGTTGACTGGGACTGTGTTGACTGGGACTGTTTTGACTGGGACTGTGATGACTGGGACTGTGATGACTGGGACTGTGTTGACTGGGACTGTGTTGACTGGGACTGTGTTGACTGGGACTGTGTTGACTGTGTTGACTGGGACTGTGATGACTGGGACTGTTTTGACTGGGACTGTGATGACTGGGACTGTGTTGACTGGGACTGTGATGACTGGGACTGTGTTGCCTGGGACTGTGATGACTGGGTCTGTGATGACTGGGACTTGGGACTGTGTTGACTGGGACTGTGATGACTGGGACTGTGTTGCCTGGGACTGTGTTGACTGGGACTGTGTTGCCTGGGACTGTGATGACTGGGTCTGTGATGACTGGGACTTGGGACTGTGTTGACTGGGACTGTGATGACTGGGACTGTGTTGCCTGGGACTGTGATGACTGGGTCTGTGATGACTGGGACTTGGGACTGTGTTGACTGGGACTGTGATGACTGGGACTGTGATGACTGGGACTGTGATGACTGGGCATGTGTTGACTGGGACTGTGTTGACTGGGACTGTGTTGACTGGGACTGTTTTGACTGGGACTGTGATGACTGGGACTGTGATGACTGGGACTGTGTTGACTGGGACTGTGTTGACTGGGACTGTGTTGACTGGGACTGTGTTGACTGTGTTGACTGGGACTGTGATGACTGGGACTGTTTTGACTGGGACTGTGATGACTGGGACTGTGTTGACTGGGACTGTGATGACTGGGACTGTGTTGCCTGGGACTGTGATGACTGGGTCTGTGATGACTGGGACTTGGGACTGTGTTGACTGGGACTGTGATGACTGGGACTGTGTTGCCTGGGACTGTGTTGACTGGGACTGTGTTGCCTGGGACTGTGATGACTGGGTCTGTGATGACTGGGACTTGGGACTGTGTTGACTGGGACTGTGATGACTGGGACTGTGTTGACTGGGACTGTGTTGACTGGGTCTGTGATGACTGGGACTTGGGACTGTGTTGCCTGGGACTGTGATGACTGGGTCTGTGATGACTGGGACTTGGGACTGTGTTGACGGGGACTGTGTTGACTGGGACTGTGTTGACTGAGACTGTGTTGACTGGGACTGTTTTGACTGGGACTGTGATGACTGGGACTGTTTTGACTGGGACTGTTTTGACTGGGACTGTGTTGACTGGGACTGGGTTGACTGGGACTGTGTTGACTGGGACTGTGATGACTGGGACTTGGGACTGTGTTGACTGGGACTGTGATGACTGGAACTGTGATGACTGGGACTGTTTTGACTGGGACTGTGATGACTGGGACTGTTTTGACTGGGACTGTTTTGACTGGGACTGTGTTGACTGGGACTGGGTTGACTGGGAATGTGATAACTGGGACTTGGGACTGTGTTGACTTGGGACTGTATTGACTGGGACTGTGATGACTGGGACTGTGTTGACTGGGACTGTGATGACTGGGACTGTGATGACTGGGACTGTTTTGACTGGGACTGTGATGACTGGGACTGTTTTGACTGGGACTGTTTTGACTGGGACTGTGTTGACTGGGACTGGGTTGACTGGGACTGTGTTGACTGGGACTGTGATGACTGGGACTTGGGACTGTGTTGACTGGGACTGTGATGACTGGGACTGTGATGACTGGAACTGTGTTGACTGTGTTGACTGGGACTGTGTTGACTGGGACTGTGTTGACTGGGACTGTGTTGACTGGAACTGTGATGACTGGAACTGTGATGACTGGGACTGTGTTGACTAGGACTTGGGACTGTGTTGACTGGGACTGTGTTGACTGTGACTGTTTTGACTGGGACTGTGATGACTGGGACTGTGATGACTAGGACTGTGTTTACTGGGACTGTGATGACTGGGACTGTGATGACTAGGACTGTGTTGACTGGGACTGTGATGACTGGGACTGTGTTGACTGGGACTGTGTTGACTGGGACTGTGTTGACTGGGACTGTGATGACTGGGACTGTATTGACTGGGACTGTGATGACTGGGACTGTATTGACTGGGACTGTGATGACTGGGACTTGGGACTGTTTTGACTGGGACTGTGTTGACTGGGACTGTGTGGATCTTGATTACCTGAACGAAGGGCGCCTAATAATTTCACTTACTGTGCAGTAAGTTAGTAAGCCCTGGTCCCAGATCAGTGCTCTCTCCCCTTCCCCTCCCCAATGTAATACACCTGTTGTTCCCAGAAGCAGGTCCGGATACAGCTCAATGACGTCCCTGAGCAGCAGGTTTGTGATGCATGTTCAGCCCAGACCCCCTCACCTCCACCCTCTGCATGGGGTTGACCCCCTGACCCTTGACAGGCTTCACACTCAGTAGCTAGCCACGCCCACATTACCCTTGGGCTGATCATGTGATCCAACCCAAACAATGACTGACTGTGGTAGTATGTTAATAACCAGGGTTTGGATCCATTCCATTTCAATTCAGGGGATGAATTAAGTTGAAATGGAATTAGCCCCATGCCTAACTGTAATGCCTGAATAGATGGTTGACACTGATCATTTTGACCCACCTGAGCTTCACTAATGAACAACTCTACTGTGTCTGTCTGGCGTCCCAGTCACAGTGTCAGGAGACTGTTTAGGTCACCACTGCTGTCACCGTGAATAATGCTGCGTGCTATTTTTGACTAGAGGAGGCTGTTGTTTACTTCTGTTGTCACACTGCTATTTGTTAACAAAGGCTCATAGTTATCCTCAAGTTAGTGGCACTGAGAAACTCGCTGAGAGTCGCAATGCGAAGCGTAAGTTTTCAATTCAAGAGTGATTACATTTCTCTGTCTCTCTTTCTCTCCATGTCTACCTCTCTCTCAATCCTTTCTGATAATGAGTAGAGTTAACTCCTGGTTGTCTATATTCCAGGTGAGCAGGACCTCCTCTGAGAGCATCACCTCTGTCCCAGCCTCCAGTGCGTCTGGCTCTCCTAACAGGGTCATCTATGTGAGCACCACCTCACCTCGCCACTAGAGGGAGTCACAGGACAACAGCGGTCACAAACCCTGGTCCAGAAGAGCAACAGTGACTGTGTGCAGGGTTTTGTTTTGTTCCAACCCAGCATTAAAACACCTGATTCAACTACATATGATCTAGATGAATAGTTGATTGGTTGCCTCACGTGGGTTAGTGATGGTCTGGAGCAAAAGCCTGCCCATCATCCTGTAGGTCTCCTGGACCAGGGTTGTCCTCTGTGCTAAGTTGACTACAGTATTTCAACTGTGCTATACCATTATCATTTTGTCATGATCAAAGTGGTTGATATTTAAAAGACTGATGTGATGTGTTTCCTCTGTGTCCCAGGCCAAACTAGGAGATGAGATGCTGGACTACAAAGACCTTGCTGCTCTGCCAAAGATCAAGGCCATCTACAACATTGACCGGCCAGACATGCTCTCCTACAGTCCCTACGTCAGCTACCCCTCAGAGGAACGACACTACGGAGAGGTAAGGAGACAAGGAAGGGAACAAGGGAGCTGCCTTCTCTCGCTTTCTCTCTCTCTCTCTCTCTCTCTCTCTCTCTCTCTCTCTCTCTCTCTCTCTCTCTCTCTCTCTCTCTCTCTCTCTCTCTCTCTCTCTCTCTCTCTCTCTCTCTCTTTTCCTCCTCTCCTTCGCACCATACACTGTGATTAAAGAGTGAGTGAACATTCTGTGTTACGGATTTGGCTCTATCCATGACAACAGTTTCCCTCTTTGTATGGCATCCCTATGACATCACTATGACATCACTTCCCGTCCTTGTTTCCAGGGTGACGGAGAGAAGTCTCCTCGTCAGAGGAGGCCCTCCAGCCCCAGCTCCAACAGCTCCCTGGGGAAGTATGGAGGGTATACCCCTTCTCGCTCCCCCCAGAACTACAGCAGGCCGGGTAGGTACCCCCCCTCACCCCTCACCCCTCCTCCCTCACCCCTCCTCCCTCACCCGTCAGCTAGCAGTAGTTAAAACAAGAAAAAACACAGTCAAATGCAGTATATCATAGTTAATGTATAGTAAAAGTATTTTACTATGAATATCATACGTTATTATAATATAATGATATGCATATCTACAAATGTAGTCAATAATATGCAGCATTTGCTTATAGTGCCTGATGTAATTTTTACCACGTTGCATCATATTCCAAAAAGTGCAACCTGATTTAGGTGTCATCTTGATTGGTTAATTCTATTGATATAGAGGACACATGTTTATTTGAAGATTCTGTTTCCTGTTCCGCCATTTTATGAATTCTCATTCCTTTCTGCTCGTCAACTGAGGTGGTACCATCACATAACATGGCATTACCACAGAATGTGTAAAGAACAGGATTGATCTACTATTGGGTGGGGGACACTACTATTGGGTGGGGGACACTACTATTGGCAGTGTCCTCTGTGCCCTAAAAAACATCTTGTCCTTCTCCTCAACCATTTTCTCCTACAGAGGATCTTTATATGGCCGTTAAAGCAATGGGTAATAGATATGGCCAGGCCCTTGACTCCAGCTCCCTCCCCCACCCCTCAGCCTACACGGGGGGGCCTAAGTACCTCTCCTCCTTGGCTAGGGACTCCACCTCCCTCCCCATGGACTACTCAAGGGGTCTACCCCCCAAGTTCCCTGGGGGGCTGCAGGTGCCTGGGGCGTTGACACAGCCTGGTAAAATGTCTCCCGGTGGCAGAGTCTCTCCTGGAGGTAGAAACTCTCCTCTGCCCCTCAACCCTACCACCCTGGCCTTGCTCCAGCAGCACAACTATGTGCCCTACTTCAGAGGTAGCTAGTCCCTCCCGAGTCCCTCGCACGCTGTCCTGGACCCATGGGTCCGCTGCTATGGAGTGCAGTGTCCTTTAGAGTACACCTGTTCCTTTGCTCTGTGGTGATAATACTGCATGTTCCCATCCCCGGCTGTGTACAAACATTCAACTAATCAATAGTCAAATAAACAGCAACACAACGAGTCTCATAATGACTCTTTTAGACCGATGACATGTGTGTGCTGTGTTTCCCACATATCTGCATGGTTTCGGCTGTGTTGGTTAGAAATGACAGTTTTACATGTACTGAACAAAAATATAAACGCAACATGCAACAATTTCAAAGATTTTACTAAGGTACAGTTCATATAATGAAATCAGTCATATTTAATTAAATTCATTAGGTCCTAATCTATGGATTTTACATGACTGTGAATACAAATGTGACCGACCGGCTCAATTCGGTCTTTTGTAGCAAAATTTGAAATTGTGTTTTTTACATTGCATAAAAATAGAGACTCATAGCTACTAAATGATATATCATACACTACAGTTGAGGAACAATGGGAAAGTAATCATACATTGAAAATTGATAAACTTGTAACTTTAATGTTTTGGTACACATACTGGAGAGCTCTTCTTTGTCTACACCATTTCAGCATCGTTCACACCCTCTTAAGCCTTAGCCCCACCCATCTCTTTAAGGATTCACCTGAGGCCATGTGCTAAACAGAGTGAGTATGGTAGGGTAGTAAACAACCAAAGATTTCAAGACTAAAGGCTGGTTTATACTTCGTCTATTGACATGTCTGTAGACAGTTGTCACAGTTACATCATGAACATTCTATTGTCGTCTGACATCAAACTTGTCGTTTAATGTCAGCCCCCCACCAACCCCCTTCAGAGTTTCACTATTTTTTCTGCACACAAGTAAGGTGTAATATTACCTCCTTCAACCTACACGAGGATTCCCCTACCCACACAGGTGTGACGTGTCAAACCACCTCCCTGTGCTTCCTCTCCCCCTTCTCCCTCTCATCCCCCCTCTGCCCCTCCCTCAACCCCATAGGCCTCAAACAGGACCCCCTACTACCACCTGAATCTCAACCTAAGACGTCCCTGCATCTCAATTTACCTCCTCACGGTCACGGTAACGCACCAGATCCCCCTGGTCTCTATCTCTCTGTGTCTCTTTCTCCCAGTGTACTGCTGGGTTTTCTTGGTGTGCATCAAGGTTGTGTGTTGGGACCCCTTAAGTCTGTTTCTGCTTGCCCTTTCTATTGTCTGTGGAAGCTGTTTCTCTTTTTGTCTTTAGGTTGTCTTAGTCTTGTTGTTGTGCATGGGAACCTACTGTAATTGTGGATATGTTTGATATTACTTGTATGTATTTCAGTTATCCTTGACATATTGATATTTGGGGAGAAGGTGGTGGATGACTTTCTATGTTTGGTGGGATGTAAGTGTTGTACTTGTAACCGGAACTGTTGGCTTGCCTTTGACTTAACATGGATTACTTGTTAGTCTTTATGTTGTTGTTGTTGTTATTTTGGGAACCAAGCTTTTCCTTAAAGGTTGATGTTGTTATTCAGCGTCTTTCGGGTCTTCAAACCTTTGGTGTCAGGTGGTGGTTGTGTATGGATTGAGTGGGTGAAAGTGCAGGTGGTTGGTTTAATGATTGTGGGAGGGTTGCTGACAGGGGGGTGGAGGTCAACGTTGGAACCACATGATAAGTCACACACACTATCTGTGAATAAATGTATTTGACCGAAATAGTCGACTCGACCGAAACCTTGACAAGTACACGTGTGCGGGAGTAGGTAAGGAAACGTGCAGGAGTAGGTAAGAAAACATGCAGGAGTAGGTAAGAAAACGTGCAGGAGTAGGTAAGAAAACATGCAGGAGTAGGTAAGAAAACGTGCAGGAGTAGGTAAGAAAACGTGCAGGAGTAGGTAAGAAAACGTGCAGGAGTAGGTAAGAAAACATGCAGGAGTAGGTAAGAAAACGTGCAGGAGTAGGTAAGAAAACGTGCAGGAGTAGGTAAGAAAACGTGCAGGAGTAGGTAAGAAAACGTGCAGGAGTAGGTAAGAAAACATGCAGGAGTAGGTAAGAAAACGTGCAGGAGTAGGTAAGAAAACATGCAGGAGTAGGTAAGAAAACATGCAGGAGTAGGTAAGAAAACGTGCAGGAGTAGGTAAGAAAACATGCAGGAGTAGGTAAGAAAACGTGCAGGAGTAGGTAAGAAAACGTGCAGGAGTAGGTAAGAAAACGTGCAGGAGTAGGTAAGACAACATGTAGGAGTAGGTAAGAAAACATGCAGGAGTAGGTAAGAAAACGTGCAGGAGTAGGTAAGAAAACGTGCAGGAGTAGGTAAGAAAACGTGCAGGAGTAGGTAAGAAAACGTGCAGGAGTAGGTAAGACAACATGTAGGAGTAGGTAAGAAAACATGCAGGAGTAGGTAAGAAAACGTGCAGGAGTAGGTAAGAAAACGTGCAGGAGTAGGTAAGAAAACGTGCAGGAGTAGGTAAGAAAACGTGCAGGAGTAGGTAAGAAAACGTGCAGGAGTAGGTAAGAAAACGTGCAGGAGTAGGTAAGAAAACGTGCAGGAGTAGGTAAGAAAACGTGCAGGAGTAGGTAAGAAAACATGCAGGAGTAGGTAAGAAAACGTGCAGGAGTAGGTAAGAAAACGTGCAGGAGTAGGTAAGAAAACGTGCAGGAGTAGGTAAGACAACATGTAGGAGTAGGTAAGAAAACATGCAGGAGTAGGTAAGATCCGGTCCCGTGTGGCTCAGTTGGTAGAGCATGGCGCTTGCAACGCCAGGGTTGTGGGTTCAATTCCCACGGGGGGACCAGGGTTCAATACCCACGGGGGGACCAGGATGAATATGTATGAACTTTCCAATTTGTAAGTCGCTCTGGATAAGAGCGTCTGCTAAATGACTTAAATGTAAAGAAAACGTGCAGGAGTAGGTAAGAAAACGTGCAGGAGTAGGTAAGAAAACGTGCAGGAGTAGGTAAGAAAACGTGCAGGAGTAGGTAAGAAAACGTGCAGGAGTAGGTAAGAAAACGTGCAGGAGTAGGTAAGAAAACGTGCAGGAGTAGGTAAGAAAACGTGCAGGAGTAGGTAAGAAAACGTGCAGGAGTAGGTAAGACAACGTGCAGGAGTAGGTAAGAAAACGTGCAGGAGTAGGTAAGAAAACGTGCAGGAGTAGGTAAGAAAACGTGCAGGAGTAGGTAAGAAAACGTGCAGGAGTAGGTAAGAAAACATGCAGGAGTAGGTAAGACAACATGCAGGAGTAGGTAAGACAACGTGCAGGAGTAGGTAAGAAAACGTGCAGGAGTAGGTAAGAAAACGTGCAGGAGTAGGTAAGAAAACGTGCAGGAGTAGGTAAGAAAACGTGCAGGAGTAGGTAAGAAAACGTGCAGGAGTAGGTAAGAAAACGTGCAGGAGTAGGTAAGAAAACGTGCATGCAGTTTCCCTCAGAAAGAAGATTAGAAAAAGGGATCGCTTAGCCTCATGCTCCTCTAAAGCCTCAGCAGGACATAGCTGCATGCTCCTCTAAAGCCTCAGCAGGACATAGCTGCATGCTCCTCTAAAGCCTCAGCAGGACATAGCTGCATGCTCCTCTAAAGCCTCAGCAGGACATAGCTGCATGCTCCTCTAAAGCCTCAGCAGGACATAGCTGCATGCTCCTCTAAAGCCTCAGCAGGACATAGCTGCATGCTCCTCTAAAGCCTCAGCAGGACATAGCTGCATGCTCCTCTAAAGCCTCAGCAGGACATAGCTGCATGCTCCTGTAAAGCCTCAGCAGGACATAGCTGCATGCTCCTCTAAAGCCTCAGCAGGACATAGCTGCATGTTCCTCTAAAACCTCAGCAGGACATAGCTGCATGCTCCTCTAAAGCCTCAGCAGGACATAGCTGCATGCTCCTCTAAAGCCTCAGCAGACGAAGCCAAACCACAGAGACCTCCTCAGATACCCATTAGCTCTTTTTGCTGGTCCTGGAGTTTTATCACTGAAGACACACCATGATACATATCCCAGTGATGGGCTGGCTTATTCCCCAGGGCTTTTAGAGCTTGGGACTCGTAAGGTCATTGATAACTGGAGGGATATCTCTGGTTTGGAGATAACTGGAGGGATATCTCTGGTTTGGAGATAACTGGAGGGATATCTCTGGTTTGGAGATAACTGGAGGGATATCTCTGGTTTGGAGATAACTGGAGGGATATCTCTGGTTTGGACATAACTGGAGGGATTGCTCTGGTTTGGAGATAACTGGAGGGATATGTCTGGTTTGGGGATAACTGGAGGGATAGCTCTGTTTTTTGAGCTGATAATATCTAGCCTCAATGCGTTAGGAAGAGGTAGAGGGTAAAGGAGGGTGAAAGAGAGGGGGGAAAGAGCTAAAGTAATGCAGTTGCATAGGGGTTGGAAGAGGGTCACTTTTGGGCTGATAAAGAAGGAGGAGGGAAAGAGCCTTGAGAAGGAGGGGGAAACAGAGGGAGAGAGATAGACAGCCGAGCGTTAGTACTGTGGATCAGAGCACGCTGCCCAGGGTTTGGTGGTTTTCCCATGAAAAGGCGGAGAGATGGAACGTAAAGTTCCCAGCGAACGAAGATGAAACAGAAGAGAGGAACGAGGGAATGGAAGGGAGGAGTGGTGGTGCTGTAATTTAAGGTCTGGTTGCAGTGACACGCCGTTCGTTGGACACTCACACACACACACCACACACACTGGGCCAGTTGCATTTTCAGGCTCAAGCGTTCATAACACAGCGTGAAAGACACTTGTTTTATGCTGTGGTCTGGGTTTAATAGACTGTCAGATTCCCTCTTTCTCTGGACATAAATAATTCTCTCTTTCTCTGGAAATAAATAATTCTCTCTTTCTCTGGACATAAATAATTCTCTCTTTCTCCTGACATAAATAATTCTCTCTTTCTCTGGACATAAATAATTCTCTCTTTCTCTGGACATAAATAATTCTCTCTTTCTCTGGACAAATAATTCTCTCTTCCTCTGGAAATAAATAATTCTCTCTTTCTCCTGACATAAATAATTCACTCTTTCTCTGGACATAAATAATTCTCTCTTTCTCCTGACATAAATAATTCTCTCTTTCTCTGGACATAAATAATTCTCTCTTTCTCCTGACATAAATAATTCTCTCTTTCTCTGGACATAAATAAATCTCTCTTTCTCTGGACATAAATAATTCTCTCTTTCTCTGGACATAAATAATTCTCTCTTTCTCCTGACATAAATAATTCTCTCTTTCTCTGGACATGTTTAAATAATTGTGTTTATGGATAATTGTGGATTATTGTTAGATGCTTGGTTTCAACACTACTAATGGATGACGGAGGCAGGCAGTGAGGTAGTGAGGTAGAGACAGCAGAAGAGAGAAAGCGAGTGCAATGACCGAAAGAAAATCCACTTCATGAATTTATTTATGCGAATGATGCAATGACAACTGTATCAACATTACATGAGTATTTTCTGAATAGTGGATTGCTACCACTTGTGAAATGCTTATTCGGAGATAAGCTAAGTGTCTGTATGACATTGCTGATGGTCATACCTCGAACCCCCAGTACCCCCCCCCCCCTCACCTCTCCCCCAGGCTCAGAGTCCTGCCTCAGCTCCAGATGTGTGGAGGAGCTGCTCTGCACTAACGCCACTGTGTGTGTGTTTGTGTGTGTGTACACATGCGTGACTGTACGTTAGTGCTTTGTGTGTGCGTGCTCGCGTGTGTTTGTGTGTGTGTGTGTGTGTCAGAATGACATCATCCTCCTGCATCCCAACTGCTTTGCTCCTCCCACAAAGGCCAGTGAAGTGTGTGTGCTCAGGAAAATAACAATTTCTCTCCTCTTTTCCTCCTCCTCTTTCTTGTCTTTCTTTCCCCTAATCCTCTGTTTCTCTAAGTTCTCTAACTTGGATGTTTATTAGTTCTGGCCTATAAGGGGCTAGTGACTTAATCACCCAGCCCGTGTGACACAATGCGTTGTGATGACCTGTGGCAATCACATAATCACAATTACTTTCAGTTGGAAGTAAAATCGTTTTACGTTTTCAAAATGTGTTCATGTCCACAATGCATTGCTGTTACCTGTAAAGCCTATAGCTAGCCAACTACATTTATTTTAGAGCACTCTGTCATGCTACAGTCATGCTACAGTCATGCTTTATGATATGGATATGAGCCTTTACCAATAACAAGAGCCAGGAGTTTTTCCTGGTCTGCATAACAGGTCCAGAAAAACTCATGGTCCAACACTAATGGCTGCTGGGTAATCAAGTCAGTTAGTAATATAATGGTAGATCAGCTTCATAATTAAAGCTTTGACAAATAAGCATAACAGCATAATTCTTTGCCCCCCTCTTTTGTCTACGACTCTTGCTCTCCCCCGTCCCTCCCCATCCTTTCCCCATTGGAGGTAGTGAAAGTGGTCGGAGTACCCCCAGTTTCTCCACGTATTCCGATGGCAAATCTCCCTCCTTCACCTATGTGGCTACTCCCAGGCATTTCCACGTACCAGGTAGGTTCGCCGTTTCAAGCTGACCTCTCGCCTTTGAATCCATGACCCTTGACCCCCCCCCCCAACACAACCTCTCTCTCTATTGGACCACGCCATCTGTTTGCTGTCTCTGTCCAGGTCTGTCTAGGTAACAGATCTAAGTAGATATATCTGATGTCTGGGGGGAACCCTTCTCTGTTATCCCTGTCTTCCTGTGTCAGTGTTTTTATCCCTGTCAAATGGTTTCTTCCGGACTTATTCTGTCCATAGTACTTCTGACTCCCTCTCTGTCTGTCTCACGTTCCCTCAATCTGTCTGTCTCACGTTCCCTCAATCTGTCTGTCTCGCGTTCCCTCAATCTGTCTGTCTCGCGTTCCCTCAATCTGTCTGTCTCACGTTCCCTCAATCTGTCTGTCTCGCGTTCCCTCAATCTGTCTGTCTCACGTTCCCTCAATCTATCTGTCTCACGTTCCCTCCATCTGTCTGTCTCACGTTCCCTCAATCTATCTGTCTCACGTTCCCTCAATCTGTCTGTCTCGCGTTCCCTCAATCTGTCTGTCTCAAGTTCCCTCAATCTCGCTGTCTCACGTTCCCTCAATCTCGCTGTCTCACTGTCCCTCAATCTATCCGTCTCCCTTTCCCTCTCTCTTTCTAAATGTATTTTTCTCTCTGATTCTCTCTTTCTCCCTTTCCTCTTTCTTCATCCTATGTTGTGATCTATTCTATACTATATGTTGAGGTATGTCTAAATCTGAATGATGAATGTGTCTTCAGTTTCACAGGTTAATAGACATTTGTTTGAATCTCACCCACTAACACACACATCGTATGAACATCCTCATATCCTCTTATTATGCAAATACATTGATTATTTCTTATTTCAATATTTAGTTACTGTGTATTTGTGTGTTTTCAAAAAATTTGGCTAAAATCAACTACTTCTATTGGACATTTTTGAAAGATTTTTCAAATCACTTCTATAAATATCCTACTACACCCTTTCGATTTGTTTACCAACTCATAGAAGTAGTAGAATAAGATATTGACTACTTTAAAATAGAGAGTCTACTGTCACAGATACAACGATGAGAAGTCTAACTCAGTCTTTGACCCTGCATCCTATTCTGTCAACCATCCTTTGATAAGATTCGTTGGATGTAACTGACTCTTCTAGTGAAATCTCCTTTTGATCCATCCTGTTTCCATTGACTTTTACAGTGTCACTCAGCCATATGGAAAAAAGTCCCATACTTGGATGGAGTTGATGTAAATAAATGAACAGAGCAAAGTGATTATATACTTAATGTGTTTTCTAACCATTGTTTTTATGGCTTTCATATGTGTATTGTTCAGCGGCGCTGGCAGTGGCTGAAACAGGGTAGAAAAGGACCCACATGTGTTGTATTTCATAAATTATTTATCCTAAAAAAGATTGGGACTTTAGTTAATGTATAGCAGTTGTTGCTAGCTAAGTGTCTCTGTCATTGAAAGTTTGATGGACTGGGTCAGCTTGGAACAGGCATATTGTGTCAATTATGGGTGGAAAGAGTCACTTGGCCCATTTCTTTTATTGAATCAGTTGAATTGAATCATTTGAGTTGAATCATTTGAGTTGAATCATTTGAGTTGAATCATTTGAGTTGAATCATTTGAATTGAATCATTTGAATTGAATCATTTGAATTGAATCATTTGTCGTTTTATTTATTGTTTGATGTGTTTATTTGTTTATTAAGATTCTTGTTATATTTGCTCTAGATGCAGTAATGAATGATGTGTTGTAATTAGGGAAAATATATAAACATGTATATTATTCATGACTCTGACATTAGTACATTTATTGTTGGATATGACATTGATCAACAATTACCATTGTTCTGGAAATATCTTTCCATGGGTTTCAGCTTCACATTACCACAGGATCATTACATGATCAAAATGACATGTTTTTGAATGTTGCATGAATAATGACAACAAGTGATGATATGTCTGAGATCTGTCGTGCCAGCTCTAATTAAAATGGCATATGTCTCGCATTGAATCTGCCATGAAGTATGCTGCCCCTATTGTTCCGCTGCTTCTTATACTATTCCATCCCTCAATAACCGTTAACTCATGCTTCTTTTTCACCCTCTCTTTCTTTCTCTCTCTCTCATCCTGGGCTTCTTTCATTACTCTCCTCTCATCTTCAGAGACTAAGGTCAAGATAGATAATATCTATAGAAAACCCCCTATCTACAGACAGCATGGTACAGTCCACTCTCTTCCTCTACTTCATGGTCTAACTTCCTGGTCTGGTCTCTGCACGATGTGTCGCATGTCACCTGTCCCATATGCTACTAGTAGAAATTGCCCGTAAACACAGATCTAGGATCAGCTTCCTCCTCCCAGATCCTAACTCTAACCATTAGGGGGGGAACATGAAACTGATCTAAGATCAGTGTCTATAGGCAACTTCATCCGATTCCTTTCTATATGACCCATTATTCTGTCCCATCTCCAGTCTTCTTCAACAGACAAGGCTTTAGAACTCAGGCAACAGAGTCTCTGCAACCAATTCAAGTAGCCATCTTGAAATGTGCAGTGACGTTGTAGCATAGTGGGCTCCCGAGTGGAGCAGCGGTCTAAGGCACTGCATCTCACTGCAAGAGGTGTCACTATAGTACCTGGTTTGAATCCAGGCTGTATCACATCCGGCCGTGATTGGGAGTCCCATAGGGCGGAGCACAATTGACCCAGCGTCGTCTGGGTTGGCCGGTGTAGACCGTCATTGTAACTAAGAACTTGTTCTTAACTGACTTGCCTAGTTAAATAAAATAAAATAAATATATATAGTGGTCCATAACACACTGAGGAGGTTAGGACCTTTTCTGCTCCCTGTCTCAACTGTAGCCATATACAGGGACACATGTGATCTAGTGTCTAAATGTTGCCTGAGTTGAAAGCCTGACATGGAAAACCGAAATGGCCATATTCAATATTTTACAACATATTTTAATAATATTTGATTCATCCTTTTTTGTTTCTTACACCTTTGTGATTATGTTTCGGCTCATCTCTACATGTCCTACCGTACACATCTGAGTATCTCTACATGTCTGACCGTACACATCTGAGTATCTCTACATGTCTGACCGTACACATCTGAGTATCTCTACATGTCTGACCGTACACATCTGAGTATCTCTACATGTCCTACCGTACACATCTGAGTATCTCTACATACCGGACCGTACACATCTGAGTATCTCTACATGTCCTACCGTACACATCTGAGTATCTCTACATGTCTGACCGTACACATCTGAGTATCTCTACATGTCTGACCGTACACATCTGAGTATCTCTACATGTCTGACCGTACACATCTGAGTATCTCTACATGTCTGACCGTACACATCTGAGTATCTCTACATGTCTGACCGTACACATCTGAGTATCTCTACATGTCCTACCGTACACATCTGAGTATCTCTACATACCGGACCGTACACATCTGAGTAACTCATCTCTACATGTCCTACCGTACACATCTGAGTATCTCTACATACCGGACCGTACACATCTGAGTAGCTCATTGGTTCTACTAGTACATGTGTTATGTGTCCATTGTGATTGGTCGAGAACATGACTCACTTGGTGTTGTGGTGCTGATGGTGTCTTGGTCACTTCCTGTTCCACTTAACCCTTTGTGTATGTCGTGTTTCTGTTTGGTTTTCTATGTGTGAGTGTGTAGATGCCCAAAATCCCTTAGAGTATAAGAATGCGTGTGCTGTATAATATTCTGGTTACACAGTGGATGATTATTCTACAGCTCTTCAACATCTACAATACATATGAAATATGACAACTAAATTACAGCCATATGTAGAATGTGACATTATTCTCAATTTATGAGTAACAGTTTTCAGTTTAGTTTGTATATATTCTAGCAGGCATGAGCTCATGAACAAGAGCATGCATTTACGTGTTGTTTTCCTGCTTTATAAAAATATATATATTCACCATCTATTCTCAGTAAATAGGCACACTTTCTGTCTCATAAACTGTCCATTTCAGCAAACTGTTTAGTGCTAGTTAAATTCATACTAAACATACTAGTAATAGTTAGCTATACAACAGTACTGTAACTATGTCATGACCCATTTGGAGATTCTGGACAGGCTGTCTCGTGATGATGATGTCATAGTGTGGAGTTGATTTATTGTAGGATGCAGTCTTTCTGTGCGTACTGTAATGTAGCTGGTAGACAGATGTGTGGTACGGCCCGGTACAGTAACTGTGATGTGACGGGTTCTACAGTAATGTACCGCAACAGGAGTGTGGTTTGTAACATAATGTATGACTGTTTTACAGCCTCTAGAACTTCCTGGCAAGAAGGAGACGACATCAAGGTGAGGCGTCTGTCTGTCTGTCCGTCTGTCTGTACATCCATCTGCTCGTCTACTAACCTACACATCCATTTATTCATCCATCTATATACAGTATATATCACTACATCCATCCATCTATATACAGTATCTATCACTACATCCATCCATCTATATACAGTATCTATCACTACATCCATCTATATACAGTATCTATCACTACATCCATCTATATACAGTATCTATCACTACATCCATCTATATACAGTATCTATCACTACATCCATATATATACAGTATCTATCACTACATCCATCCATATATATACAGTATATATCACTACATCCATCTATATACAGTATCCATCACTACATCCATCCATCTATATACAGTATCTATCACTACATCCATCTATATACAGTATCTATCACTTCATCCATCAATATATATACAGTATCTATCACTACATCCATCTATATACAGTATCTATCACTACATCCATCTATATACAGTATCTATCACTACATCCATCTATATACAGTATCTATCACTACATCCATCTATATACAGTATCTATCACTACATCCATCTATATACAGTATCTATCACTACATCCATCTATATACAGTATCCATCACTACATCCATCCATCTATATACAGTATCTATCACTACATCCATCTATATACAGTATCTATCACTACATCCATCTATATACAGTATCTATCACTACATCCATCCATCTATATACAGTATCTATCACTACATCCATCTATATACAGTATCTATCACTACATCCATCCATCTATATACAGTATCTATCACTACATCCATCTATATACAGTATCTATCACTACATCCATCTATATACAGTATCTATCACTACATCCATCTATATACATTATCTATCACTACATCCATCTATATACAGTATCTATCACTTCATCCATCAATATATATACAGTATCTATCACTACATCCATCTATATACAGTATCTATCACTACATCCATCTATATACAGTATCTATCACTACATCCATCTATATACAGTATATATCACTACATCCATCTATATACAGTATCCATCACTACATCCATCCATCTATATACAGTATCTATCACTTCATCCATCAATATATATACAGTATCTATCACTACATCCATCTATATACAGTATCTATCACTACATCCATCTATATACAGTATCTATCACTACATCCATCTATATACAGTATCTATCACTACATCCATCTATATACAGTATCTATCACTACATCCATCTATATACAGTATCTATCACTACATCCATCTATATACAGTATCCATCACTACATCCATCCATCTATATACAGTATCTATCACTACATCCATCTATATACAGTATCTATCACTACATCCATCTATATACAGTATCTATCACTACATCCATCTATATACAGTATCTATCACTACATCCATCTATATACAGTATCTATCACTACATCCATCCATCTATATACAGTATCTATCACTACATCCATCTATATACAGTATCTATCACTACATCCATCTATATACAGTATCTATCACTACATCCATCTATATACAGTATCTATCACTACATCCATCCATCTATATACAGTATCTATCACTACATCCATCTATATACAGTATCTATCACTACATCCATCCATCTATATACAGTATATATCACTACATCCATCCATCTATATACAGTATCTATCACTACATCCATCTATATACAGTATCTATCACTACATCCATCTATATACAGTATCTATCACTACATCCATCTATATACATTATCTATCACTACATCCATCTATATACAGTATCTATCACTTCATCCATCAATATATATACAGTATCTATCACTACATCCATCTATATACAGTATCTATCACTACATCCATCTGTAAGTCGCTCTGGATAAGAGCGTCTGCTAAATGACTTAAATGTAAATGTAAATGTATATACAGTATCTATCACTACATCCATCTATATACAGTATATATCACTACATCCATCTATATACAGTATCTATCACTACATCCATCTATATACAGTATCTATCACTACATCCATCTATATACAGTATATATCACTACATCCATCTATATACAGTATCCATCACTACATCCATCCATCTATATACAGTATCTATCACTTCATCCATCAATATATATACAGTATCTATCACTACATCCATCTATATACAGTATCTATCACTACATCCATCTATATACAGTATCTATCACTACATCCATCTATATACAGTATCTATCACTACATCCATCTATATACAGTATCTATCACTACATCCATCTATATACAGTATCTATCACTACATCCATCTATATACAGTATCCATCACTACATCCATCCATCTATATACAGTATCTATCACTACATCCATCTATATACAGTATCTATCACTACATCCATCTATATACAGTATCTATCACTACATCCATCTATATACAGTATCTATCACTACATCCATCCATCTATATACAGTATATATCACTACATCCATCCATCTATATACAGTATCTATCACTACATCCATCTATATACAGTATCTATCACTACATCCATCTATATACAGTATCTATCACTACATCCATCTATATACATTATCTATCACTACATCCATCTATATACAGTATCTATCACTTCATCCATCAATATATATACAGTATCTATCACTACATCCATCTATATACAGTATCTATCACTACATCCATCTATATACAGTATCTATCACTACATCCATCTATATACAGTATATATCACTACATCCATCTATATACAGTATCCATCACTACATCCATCCATCTATATACAGTATCTATCACTACATCCATCTATATACAGTATCTATCACTACATCATCTATATACAGTATCTATCACTACATCCATCTATATACAGTATCTATCACTACATCATCTATATACAGTATCTATCACTACATCCATCTATATACAGTATCTATCACTACATCCATCTATATACAGTATCTATCACTACATCCATCTATATACAGTATCTATCACTACATCCATCCATCTATATACAGTATCTATCACTACATCCATCTATATACAGTATCTATCACTACATCCATCTATATACAGTATCTATCACTACATCCATCCATCTATATACAGTATCTATCACTACATCCATCTATATACAGTATCTATCACTACATCCATCCATCTATATACAGTATCTATCACTACATCCATCTATATACAGTATCTATCACTACATCCATCCATCTATATACAGTATCTATCACTACATCCATCCATCTATATACAGTATCTATCACTACATCCATCCATCTATATACAGTATCTATCACTACATCCATCTATATACAGTATCTATCACTACATCCATCTATATACAGTATCTATCACTACATCCATCTATATACAGTATCTATCACTACATCCATCCATCTATATACAGTATCTATCACTACATCCATCCATCTATATACAGTATCTATCACTACATCCATCTATATACAGTATCTATCACTACATCCATCTATATACAGTATCTATCACTACATCCATCTATATACAGTATCTATCACTACATCCATCTATATACAGTATCTATCACTACATCCATCTATATACAGTATCTATCACTACATCCATCCATATATATATAGTATCTATCACTACATCCATCTATATACAGTATCTATCACTACATCCATCCATCTATATACAGTATCTATCACTACATCCATCCATCTATATACAGTATCTATCACTACATCCATCCATATATATACAGTATCTATCACTACATCCATCTATATACAGTATCTATCACTACATCCATCTATATATATACAGTATCTATCACTACATCCATCCATATATATACAGTATCTATCACTTCATCCATCTATATACAGTATCTATCACTACATCCATCTATATACAGTATCTATCACTACATCCATCTATATACAGTATCTATCACTACATCCATCTATATACAGTATCTATCACTACATCCATCCATATATATACAGTATCTATCACTACATCCATCTATATATATACAGTATCTATCACTACATCCATCCATATATATACAGTATCTATCACTTCATCCATCCATATATATACAGTATATATCACTACATCCATCTATATACAGTATCCATCACTACATCCATCCATCTATATACAGTATCTATCACTACATCCATCTATATACAGTATCTATCACTACATCATCTATATACAGTATCTATCACTACATCCATCTATATACAGTATCTATCACTACATCATCTATATACAGTATCTATCACTACATCATCTATATACAGTATCTATCACTACATCCATCTATATACAGTATCTATCACTACATCCATCTATATACAGTATCTATCACTACATCCATCCATCTATATACAGTATCTATCACTACATCCATCTATATACAGTATCTATCACTACATCCATCTATATACAGTATCTATCACTACATCCATCTATATACAGTATCTATCACTACATCCATCCATCTATATACAGTATCTATCACTACATCCATCTATATACAGTATCTATCACTACATCCATCTATATACAGTATCTATCACTACATCATCTATATACAGTATCTATCACTACATCCATCTATATACAGTATCTATCACTACATCCATCTATATAAAGTATCTATCACTACATCCATCCATATATATATAGTATCTATCACTACATCCATCTATATACAGTATCTATCACTACATCCATCCATCTATATACAGTATCTATCACTACATCCATCCATATATATACAGTATCTATCACTACATCCATCCATATATATACAGTATCTATCACTACATCCATCCATCTATATACAGTATCTATCACTTCATCCATCCATATATATACAGTATCTATCACTACATCCATCCATCTATATACAGTATCTATCACTTCATCCATCCATATATATACAGTATCTATCACTACATCCATCCATCTATATACAGTATCTATCACTACATCCATCTATATACAGTATCTATCACTACATCCATCTATATATATACAGTATCTATCACTACATCCATCCATATATATACAGTATCTATCACTACATCCATCCATATATATACAGTATCTATCACTACATCCATCCATCTATATACAGTATCTATCACTTCATCCATCCATATATATACAGTATCTATCACTACATCCATCCATCTATATACAGTATCTATCACTACATCCATCTATATACAGTATCTATCACTTCATCCATCCATATATATACAGTATCTATCACTACATCCATCCATCTATATACAGTATCTATCACTACATCCATCCATCTATATACAGTATCTATCACTACATCCATCCATATATATACAGTATATATCACTACATCCATCTATATATATACAGTATCTATCACTACATCCATCCATCTATATACAGTATCTATCACTACATCCATCCATCTATATACAGTATCTATCACTACATCCATCTATATACAGTATCTATCACTACATCCATCTATATATATACAGTATCTATCACTACATCCATCTATATACAGTATCTATCACTACATCCATCTATATACAGTATCTATCACTACATCCATCCATATATATATACAGTATCTATCACTACATCCATCTATATATATACAGTATCTATCACTACATCCATCTATATACAGTATCTATCACTACATCCATCTATATACAGTATCTATCACTACATCCATCTATATACAGTATCTATCACTACATCCATCCATCTATATACAGTATCTATCACTACATCCATCTATATACAGTATCTATCACTACATCCATCTATATACAGTATCTATCACTACATCCATCTATATACAGTATCTATCACTACATCCATCCATATATATACAGTATCTATCACTACATCCATCTATATACAGTATCTATCACTACATCCATCTATATACAGTATCTATCACTACATCCATCCATATATATACAGTATCTATCACTACATCCATCTATATACAGTATCTATCACTACATCCATCTATATACAGTATCTATCACTACATCCATCTATATACAGTATCTATCACTACATCCATCTATATACAGTATCTATCACTACATCCATCTATATACAGTATCTATCACTACATCCATCCATCTATATACAGTATCTATCACTACATCCATCCATCTATATACAGTATCTATCACTACATCCATCCATCTATATACAGTATCTATCACTACATCCATATATATACAGTATCTATCACTACATCCATCTATATTCAGTATCTATCACTACATCCATCTATATACAGTATCTATCACTACATCCATATATATACAGTATCTATCACTACATCCATCTATATACAGTATCTATCACTACATCCATCTATATACAGTATCTATCACTACATCCATCCATCTATATACAGTATCTATCACTACATCCATCTATATACAGTATCTATCACTACATCCATCTACATACAGTATCTTTCACTACATCCATCCATCTATATACAGTATCTATCACTACATCCATCTATATACAGTATCTATCACTACATCCATCCATCTATATACAGTATCTATCACTACATCCATCTATATACAGTATCTATCACTACATCCATCTATATACAGTATCTATCACTACATCCATCTATATACAGTATCTATCACTACATCCATCTATATACAGTATCTATCACTACATCCATCTATATACATTATCTATCACTACATCCATCTATATACAGTATCTATCACTACATCCATCCATCTATATACAGTATCTATCACTACATCCATCTATATACAGTATCTATCACTACATCCATCTATATACAGTATCTATCACTACATCCATCTATATACAGTATCTATCACTACATCCATCCATATACAGTATCTATCACTACATCCATCTATATACAGTATATATCACTACATCCATCCATCTATATACAGTATATATCACTACATCCATCCATCTATATACAGTATCTATCACTACATCCATCTATATACAGTATCTATCACTACATCCATCCATCTATATACAGTATCTATCACTACATCCATCTATATACAGTATCTATCACTACATCCATCTATATACAGTATCTATCACTACATCCATCTATATACAGTATCTATCACTACATCCATCCATCTATATACAGTATCTATCACTACATCCATCTATATACAGTATCTATCACTACATCCATCTATATACAGTATCTATCACTACATCCATCTATATACAGTATCTATCACTACATCCATCTATATACAGTATCTATCACTACATCCATCTATATACATTATCTATCACTACATCCATCTATATACAGTATCTATCACTACATCCATCCATCTATATACAGTATCTATCACTACATCCATCTATATATAGTATCTATCACTACATCCATCTATATACAGTATCTATCACTACATCCATCTATATATAGTATCTATCACTACATCCATCTATATACATTATCTATCACTACATCCATCCATCTATATACAGTATCTATCACTACATCCATCCATCTATATACAGTATCTATCACTACATCCATCTATATACAGTATCTATCACTACATCCATCTATATACAGTATCTATCACTACATCCATCTATATACAGTATATATCACTTCATCCATCAATATATATACAGTATCTATCACTACATCCATCTATATACAGTATCTATCACTACATCCATCTATATACAGTATCTATCACTACATCCATCTATATACAGTATCTATCACTACATCCATCTATATACAGTATCTATCACTACATCCATCTATATACAGTATCTATCACTACATCCATCCATCTATATACAGTATCTATCACTACATCCATCCATCTATATACAGTATCTATCACTTCATCCATCCATCTATATACAGTATCTATCACTTCATCCATCCATATATATACAGTATCTATCACTTCATCCATCAATATATATACAGTATCTATCACTACATCCATCCATATATATACAGTATCTATCACTTCATCCATCCATCTATATACAGTATCTATCACTACATCCATCCATCTACATACAGAATCTATCACTACATCCATCTATATACAGTATCTATCACTACATCCATCTATATACAGTATCTATCACTACATCCATCCATCTATATACAGTATCTATCACTACATCCATCCATTCACCCATCTCACTGTCTATCTCTCTATGTAGACAAGGACCAGTTGGATGATCTTGAAGAGTGAGATAGATGGCGAGCCCCTCCCAGAGTACCTGCTGGACCCCAGGAAGTCTACCTGCAGCCTGCCCACTGACACCTCCCGGACCAGTGAGTAGCCAATCAGTGGTCAAACCTTACTTGACAGGCAGGGGCTCAACCAATCCATAAACTTTAGGTTAAAAGAGTAGCAAATGAGTTGTTGTAGATGACAAATATTTGTTTCTTTCCTTACAGACTTCCCATACAATAAGTGTGCTTCCCTGCCAGGATATGGAAGGAATGGCATATACAAGGTACGTTGTCATACTCAAAGACTGTAAAGTGAACACAGGCTTATATGATTGTGAGGAAAGTAACATTGTCCATTTCTATGTGACCTACTACTGAGAGTACTGTGACACTAGTTCAGCAGGTTCACATCTCACTGCCATCGCCTCGTGTAGCGTGTCGAGTTCCATCATCGCAAGTCACGTACACTCTCTCTCTCTCTCCTTCATGAGGAATAGTACCCTTTACTCGTTTGATTCGATGTGTCCTTTTGACACTTGAAGATGGTGCCGACAGACATGGCAGCTCTGCTTCTAGCTCCTAAGAAACTTTGCAGTTTTTTTGTGATATTTCTTACATTATTAGCACAATGTTTTTTTGTGTTTCTAAATTCCGTTCTTTTACTTTTAGATTTGTGTGTATTGTTAGATATTGTTAGATATTACTGCACTGTTGGAGATAGGAACACAAGCATTTCGCTACACCGGCAAAACATCTGCTAAATATGTGTATGCGACCAATCAAATTTGATTTGATTCCAAAAGAGTTCAGTGAGGTAATGGAAAACTCACTCAAAAATGGAAATGAGGTGTGCCTGTCGCCATACCGACGGGTTTAGCCGAGCGTGCTAACGATTAGAACTCCTTTAAAGAGAGATGGTGATTGGTCTGTAGGCCTCTCTCGGCTCGCCGCTCATTAAATAAGGTGCCGTGCTGATTGCTGTGAGAAGGACGGGCCAACTGGGTGCAGTGTTTGATTTAACCACCAGGTGGTAATGTTTATCGCCTTTTCTGTCATCAAGGGTGAGTGAGTGAGTTGTGGCCGAGGGAAAGTGAAGTTCCTCTCAAAAAAAGACTGTATTGGTCTGTGTGTCAGTAGTTGAGCTGATTTTCTATCCTTACGTCCTGTGTCCTTTTCTCCAGGATCACTGAGCTAGCAGCCTTATGACAGTTGAAAGCAATAGATGTAAACCTATACATTAGATGTTAACCTGTACGGGGTGGCAGGTAGCCTAGTGGTTAGAGCCTTGGGCCAGTAACTGAAAGGTTGCTAGATCGAATCCCTGAGCTGACAAGGTATTTATCTGTTGTTCTTCCCCTGAACAAGGCAATGTTCCTCGGTAGGCTGTCATTGTAAATAAGAATTTGTTATTAACTGACTTGCCTAGTTAAAGAAAATAAAAACAATAGTATTGTTTCAGTTGTAAGATGTGATTAGAAAAGGAAGCTATTTCAGTTTATTGACACACAGCCCTTGACTTATCAACACAGGAAGGTTGGGTGTTTTTTTAAAACTTTTGGACCGGGAAATCATGTTTTACAGCTTTCTTATCAGATTCCATGTAGGCCTATCACTCGTTACCACTGACTGTACAGATGGACAATAGCAGAAAGGGTTATGATGGTTGTGCTACCTCTGACGGGGTTTAGTCTAACCTTAATGGTGTGTTATTGCTGCGGATGTGTTTGTTGAAGTATGGGTTTGGGGTAGACAGAGGGGTGAAATAGTTGAATGTTTAGCAGGAAATGAGAAATGTGGACCGTATCAGACCCCAGTAGCGTGTTACACTGAATACGTTAATTCTGCAACCGGATTGGCTGTTACTCCTCACCAACCGATGCCTGTGGCAGCTGAGGCAGAGACAATATATGGCAATGATGGGGGGGGGGGGGGGGGGGGGCTAAAGGAGTAGTCCACTATTTTACAACTTGATGTTAGATGGCTCCTCACCCTGAAAGGAGTCTAGGGGCCAAGAGAAACTGTAGTCCAGGGTTCAGTGTATTTTAAACAGGTACAGACTTCAGCTAATTTCAGCCACCACAAGATACATGGAAGTGATGGGCGGCTTGTGAGCATGTTCTAAAAAATGATGTTGAAAACACCTGAAATCAAATCATCTCCATATGTATCACGTCCGTTGATTCACTGAGCTGAGAAAGGAGAAGTTGCTATTCTGAACGTCTTCCCTTCTGTCCTGAGAAACACCAGAGATTCAGTTACATTGAGACTGGGACCTGAACCAAACCAGAACGAATGCACTGTAGCTACAGCAGCTAAGCCAGTTCCCCTAAACTCCATCAATACATTGTAATATTTCTGAAACAAGATTAGAGTCCGTGGGAGAAGTCTACAGTCAGTCTGCAGTAGAGAATGTGTGTGAGTAAACCTCCCTGTGATTATAGCGACCTTCAGACAGACATATTTTGTATCATTTCTCCTCGACCCGAAGAGAAAAGGAACGTAGAGAAAAACGAATCTGCTCTTTGTTACTGTACGGTACAGTAAACGCATGGTGTCTGGAAACTGTCAAATATGACCAGATGGAGTTAGGTGTTTTGACCTTGTCTGTTTTTAGTCTAAACCGACTGTGTGTGTGTGTGTGTGTGTGTGTGTGTGTGTGTGTGTGTGTGTGTGTGTGTGTGTGTGTGTGTGTGTGTGTGTGTGTGTGTGTGTGTGTGTGTGTGTGTGTGTGTGTGTGTGTGTGTGCGTGTGCGTCCTCCCCAGGAGGTTGCCGACCATGTTGAGGTTGACCCAGACCAGCAGGACTCCCACAGCTGGGGAGGAATGAGAGGTAGGACCTAGATCTACAATACTAGATCTGTTAGCTCATTGATGCCATGTTGAAAAAGGTTGACCCTGGATCTACAATACTCCACATACAACACCCGTTCTGCCAGTCACATTCTGTTAAAGGTCCCCGAAGCACACACATCCCTGGGCCGCTTGTCTTTTCAGTTCGCTGCAGCTTGCGACTGGAACGAGCTGCAACAAACACTCAAACTGGACAGTTTTATCTCAATCTCTTCATTCAAAGACTCAATCATGGACACTCTTACTGACAGTTGTGGCTGCTTTGCGTGATGCGTTGTCTCTACCTTCTTGCCCTTTGTGCTGTTGTCTTTGTCCGATAATGTTTGTACCATGTTTTGTGCTGCTACCATGTTGTTGTCATGTTGTGTTGCTGCCATGTTGTTGTCATGTGTTGCTGCCTTGCTATGTTGTTGTCTTAGGTCTCTATGTAGTGTAGTGTTGTCTCTCTTGTCGTGATGTGTGTTTTGTCCTATATATATAATTGATTTAATCCCAGATAAAAGGAGGCGTTTGACCTTTTGGTAGGCCATAATTGTAAATAAGAATTTGTTCTTAACTGACTTGCCTAGTTCATTTAAAGTTAAATAAAAATTTAAATTAATTAAATGCACTTTTAATGGGAAGCAGTTCAGGTGGACGAGTTTTCGCTCAAGGATGCTGAAGCCACATCCTTTTGCCTAATGAGTTACATCAGTGTGACGTTCACCGCTGCAGAGCTGTCTGCCCCAGCATGCTCCTGCTGTTCCTCAGCCAGAGAGCACACACAGTGCCAAGCCTGTAAAAGCATACTTTCACAGAGTCTGTGTGTGTGGGGGGGGGGGGGTGTGTGTGTTTTGTGTCAGTGGGAGAAAGTGGGTCCCAGGCTTTTTTAAAGCCTTTGACGTACTGAGCTGGAACACAATATCTCATAAGTTATTAAAATAATCACTTTCATTTGCACGCATCTATGATTTTATTTGTGCTGTAATTGATTTGCTCTTTTATGGTAGTTTTCATACTGAAATAATTACACAGTCATTAATCTGACATTTCTCTCTCTGTTTCTCCCTCTTTCTCCCTCTCGCTCCTTTTCCTTCTCCTCCAGAGTACAAGGTAAGTGTCAGTGTTTCACATCATGTTAGCGTCATGTGTTTGGCAAATACAGTTTGATGTCTTTGGCTAAATCTATTGTAGATGACATTATCTCTCTACCCAGGCTGGCTGTAGTGTTAAATAGTTGACAGCGTGTGTTTTTTCATGTGTGCATGTGTTCCTTCCAGGTGTACCCCTATGAGGTGCTGTCTGTGACCCACAGGGTGAGGGTGAAGCTACCCAGAGATGTGGACCGTACCAGACTGGAGGTGAGAGGCCATCATATTTATTTCCCCCCCTCCCTCCATCCTTCTTTATTTCTCTCTCTGCCTCTATCTCACTTTCTACCTCAGCCCTTAGGGCAAAGGGCTGAAAGAATAGATATTTTCTCTAGCTCCCCCCCTCCCTCTTTTTCCGCCTCTTTGTATTCCTACTCCCTCCCTCCCTCTGTCCTGTGAGACTCCAGTCTCCAGTCCTGTGGTGATCTGGTTACCATCCTACAGGGAGACTGAGATGAGCTCTTACACAGCGCTCCAGAACCTCAGCGTGTGTGTTCTCATCCCCGTCTCATCACGTTGTCCCAATGTTGTGAGAGTAGCGTTGTGGCAACGTTGACGGCCTGCTCCTCTAGCATCACACTGACTTATAAACTAGTGATTTATCATGCTGTGTATCACCCCTAAACTTCCACCCTGTGTGTGTGTGTGTGTGTGTGTGTGTGTGTGTGTGTGTGTGTGTGTGTGTGTGTGTGTGTGTGTGTGTGTGTGTGTGTGTGTGTGTGTGTGTGTGTGTGTGTGTGTGTGTGTGTGTGTGTACATTATGATGATGACCAACTGCTATTTTTATTTATTTTTTGCATTGTTTGTAACTTATTTTGTACATTAAGTTGCTGCTACCTTCTCTTATGACTGAAAATAGCTTCTAGATATCAGAACAGTGATTACGCACCTCAAACTGGACAAAGATTTTTTTTGTATGAGTCCAACGCAAAGAATGCACATCTTCCCCGGCTGGGTTGTCCGTGCATCGGCAGGACAGAACAGCTACGTCTGGTAAGACGGGGGGTGTGTGTCTATTTGTCAATAACAGCTGGTGCGCGATGTCTAATATTAAGGAGGTCTCGAGGTATTGCTTGCCTGAGGTAGAGTACCTCATGATAAACTGTAGACCACACTATTTACCAAGAGAGTTTTCATCTATATTTTTCGTAGCTGTCTATTTACCTCCACAATCTGATGCTGGCACTAAGACTGCACTCAACAAACTGCACTCCACAAGCTGTACTACAGCAGCTCTGATGCTCCTCGGATGTGGCAGGGCTTGAAACTATTACGGACTACAAAGGGAAACCCAGCCACGAGCTTCCCAGTGACATGAGCTTACCAGACGAGCTAAATGTATTTTATGCTCGTTTCGAGGCAAGCAACACTGAAGCATGCATGAGAGCACCAGCTGTTCTGGACGACTGTGTGATAACGTTCTCCGTAGCCGATGTGAGCAAGACCTTTAAACAGGTCAACATTCACAAGGCCGCAGGGCCAGACGGATTACCAGGACCTGCACTCAGAGCATGCGTGGAACACCTGGCAAGTGTCTTCACTGACATTTTCAACCTCACCCTGACCGAGTCTGTAATACCTACATGTTTCAAGCCTACCACCATAGTCCTTGTGCCCAAGAAAGCGAAGGTAACCTGCTTAAATGACTACCGCCCCGTAGCACTCACTTCGGTACCCATGAAGTGCTTTGAAAGGCTGGTCATGGCTCACATCAACACCATCATCCCGGAAACCCTAGACCCACTCCAATTCGCATACTGCCCCAACAGATCCACAGATAAAGCAATCTCAATCGCACTCCACACTGCGCTTTCTCACACCTATGTGAGAATGCTGTTCATTGACTAAAGCTCAGCGTTCAACACCATAGTGCCCTCAAAGCTCATCACTAAGCTAAGGATCCTGGAAATAAATACCTTCCTCTGCAACTGGATCCTGGACTTCCTGACAGGCCGCCCCCAGGTGGTAAGGTTAGGTAACAACACATCTGCCACGCTTATCCTCAACACGGGAGCCCCTCAGGGACGTGTGCTTAGTCCCCTCCTGTACTCCCTGTTCACCCACGACTGCGTGGCCAAACACGACTCCAACACCCTCATTAAGTTTGCTGACAACACAACAGTGGTAGGCCAGATCACCGACAACCATGAGACAGCCTATAGGGAGGAGGTCAGAGACCTGGCCGTGTGGTGCCAGGACAACAACCTCTCCCTCAATGTGAGCAAGACAAAGGAGATGATCATGGACTACAGGAAAAGGAGGGCTGAACATGCCCCCTTTCACATCGACGTGGCTGTCGCGGAGCGGGTCCTTGGTGTCCACATCACTAACAAACTATCATGGTCCAAGCACACCAAAACAGTCGTGAAGAGGGCACGAAAACACATTTTCCCTCTCAAGATTTGACATGCGTCCCCAGATCCTCAAAAGTTTCTGCAGCTGCACCATTGAGAGCATATTGACCGGTTGCATCATCGTCCGTGGGGTGTGGATGGATTGCAACTGCTCGGCATCCGACCATCCGGCGCTACAGAGGGTAGTGCGTACGGCCCAGTACATCACTGGGGCCAAGCTTCCTGCCATCCATCTCCTTGGCGGTGTCAGAGGAAGGCCCAAAAATTTGTCAACGACTCCAGTCACACAAGGCATAGACTGTTCTCTCTGCTACCACATGGCAAGCAGTACCGCAGCGCCAAGTCTAGGTCCAAAAAACTCCTTAACAGCATCTACCCCCAATCCATAAGACTTGCTGAACAATTAATCAAATGGCTACCCGGACTATTTACATTGACCCCCTGCCCTATTTACACTGCTG
Organism: Salvelinus fontinalis; assembly: GCF_029448725.1. Taxonomy (NCBI): domain Eukaryota; kingdom Metazoa; phylum Chordata; class Actinopteri; order Salmoniformes; family Salmonidae; genus Salvelinus; species Salvelinus fontinalis. The sequence goes on from NC_074675.1 coordinate 48,419,706, forward strand.
CTACTCGCTGTTTATTATCTATGCATAGTCACTTTACCCCTACCTACATGTACAAATTACCTCGACTAACCTGTACCCCCGTACATGGACTGGGTACCGGTACCCCCTGTATATAGCCTGGTTATTGTTATTTTATGTTTTACTTTAGTTTATATAGTCAATATTTTCTTAACTATATTTCTTTAACTGCAGTGTTAAGGGCTTGTAACTAGGTAAGGTACCTGTTGTATTCGGCGCATGTGACAAATAGAATTTGATTTGATTTGATGCACGCATGTTTGTGTATTCTATTGGTCTCATTTCAGTGGGTTTAGAATATCTCTACTGGTGTGTCACTGTCCACAACAAATCACATACACTGCTGTTCAAAAGTTCGGGGTCACTTAGAAATGTCCTTGTTTTTGAAAGAAAAAAAATGTTGTCCATTAAAATAACATCAAATTGATCAGAAATACAGTGTAGACATTGTTAATGTTGTAAATTACTATTGTAGCTGAAAACAGCTAATCCAAGTTCATAATTTTAAAAGGCTAATTGATCATTAGAAAACCCTTTTGCAATTATGTTAGCACATCTGAAAACTGTGGTGCGGATTAAAGAAGCAATAAAACTGGCCTTTAGACTAGTTGAGTATGTGGAGCATCAACATTTGTGCGTTTGATTACAGGCTCAAAATGGCCAGAAACAAAGACCTTCTTCTGAAACTCGTCAGTATATTCTTATTCTGAGAAATGAAGGCTATTCCATGTCAGAAATTGCCAAGGAACTGAAGATCTCGTACAACACTGTGTACTACTCCCTTCACAGAACAGCACAAACTGGCTCTAACCAGAATAGAAAGAGGAGTGGGAGGCCCCGGTGCACAACTGAGCAAGAGGACAAGTACATTAGAGTGTCTAGTTTGAGAAACAGACGCCTCACAAGTCCTCAACTGTCAGCTTCATTAAATAGTACCTGCAAAACACCAGTCTCAACATCAACAGTGAAGAAGCGAGTCCGGGATGCTGGCCTTCTAGGCAGAGTTGCAAAGAAAAAGCCATATCTGTCACGTTCCTGACCGGTTTTCTGTTATTTTGTATGTGTTTGACGGTCAGGGCGTAAGTTTGGGTGGGTAGTCTATGTTATGTGTTTCTATGTTTGTATAAGGGTGACCTGATATGGCTCTCAATTAGAGGCAGGTGGTTTTCATTTCCTCTGATTGAGAGTCATATTAAGGTAGGTGTTTTCACACGGTTTGTTTGTGGGTGGTTGTCTCCTGTGTCTGTGTCTATGTACGTTGCGCCACACGGGACTGTTTTCGGTTTGTTTGTTCGGTTTATGTAGTCTGTTCCTGTTTCATGCGTTCTTCGTGTCATGTAAGTTCTTATGTTCAGGTGCGTCTACGTCGTTTGTTGTTTTGTAGTTTGTTAAAGTGTTTTCGTGTTTTTTCGTCTTGAATTTAATAAATCATGTCATATCAAGAAGCTGCATTTTGGTTCAATCCCTGCTCCTCCTCTTCGGATGAAGAGGAGGAGGAAAGCCGTTACAATATCTCAGACTGGCAAATAATAAAAAAAGATTAAGATGGGCAAAGGAACACAGACACTGGACAGAGGAACTCTGCCTAGAAGGCCAGCATCCCGGAGTCGCCTCTTCACTGTTAACGTTGAGACTGGTGTTTTGCGCGAGAGAGAGAGAGAGAGAGATCATTGTCCTCAGTACTCCCTGTTCTCAGTGTATTCTACACACACGCACACATGCCGCGTACACGCACACATCCCCATGGTGTGTGTACCATGTTGCACTCATCTGATGTGATGCCAGCAGTGCCTTGCCCAGATTCCTCCCTTCTCCTCTGTAGATGCCTGGTCAATATAAAAACCAGGTGATTGACCATCACACCATGACAGCTTGTGTCTAATTTACAGTCGACATTGCCATGGAGACGCATAGGCTGGAGTCGATCTTTAACCTTGTTGCCAACTTAATACTTTTATGATCTAGCTGTTAATGTTTTTGTCCTTTGGGCAAAATCAATGCCATACTGTGTTTTTGTTCCATTGTATAATTCTGACATTTTAGGAGAATGTTATAGAGTGTTTGTAATGCGAACTCAGCTGGGATCGGACCGAGCGGTTGTTTGGAGGAAGGTTTCTGAGGCAAGGGATTTGATTTGGTGTGTTAAACCTAATGATAAAACGCACACACACCTGTGACCAATACAGTTCTCATGTTGAACACAATAGGTTTTGGGTCTCATTTCACATAGATTGTAGAATGAGGTCTGATAGTTAAGAAAGCTGCCTAACTAATACTTGGCTAGTGTCAGTGCTTATGGTTAACACTATGGGTGTTAAAATATGTCTGACTGTAGGTGTTACGGCTTTCTTCCTGGGATGAAGGAGAGGACCAAAACGCAGCGTGGCTAGTGTTCAACATGATTAATAAAGAATAATAACGTGAACACTACAAGCTACAAAACAATAAATGTGAAAACCGAAACAGTCCTATCTGGTGCAGAACACAAAGACAGAAAACAACCACCCACAAACCCCAACACAAAACAAGCCACCTAAATATGGTTCCCAATCAGAGACAATGACAAACACCTGCCTCTGAGAACCATATCAGGCATACATAGAAATGGACAAACTAGACACACAACATAGAATGCCCACCCAGCTCACGTCCTGACCAACACTAAAACAAGTAAAACACACAATACCTATGGTCAGAACGTGACAGTAGGTCTATATTTGGACCAGAGGATAGCTAAGCATTATAAGCATATGTTAGGCATTATATAGCACTTATCTCCAATATATTTCAAAAGAAATGTAAATACATATTTCCAGTTTTTTTCATGCATCGGTCAAAACTGAAGTCACATTGTCAAAATTCTTCACACAGTCAGCGAAACAGAAGTGTATGTGGACCAAACTGTGAATCATTTTTTCATTGCTTTCACACACAATGCATCCAACGACAACATTCTCCGAAATCCATGAACTTTTTCCTCATTCATACTCCACCACCTGTAAAAACTATATATTTGCAGCACGTTTTCAAATGCTAACACACTGTTTCCAAAACTGTTAAAAACACATTCAAAACAGAATGATGGCAAATGTCGTGCATTTCTGCAGTAACCAACATAGAAAACAGAATATTATCAGAGGCGCAGGAAATTACCATCGTTGACATGGTAATTGGCAACAATGCAATAAAAACGGAGGAAAATTCGGGACAGAGTGCGGACAGACAACATCCCTGTTGGGAATGTGAATATGGTCAGATCAACGACAGACAACATCAAGGTAGGGGAGAAACTCCCCTACCTTTGTTGTTGTGTGGGATAATGTGGCAGTCAAACACTCTGCTGCGGTAACAGACTGGTTTGCTGCACATCCCAGGATGTCAGTACTATTCCTGCCTCCATACTCCCCCATCCTAAACCCCATAGAGGAGTTTTTCTCTGCGTGGAGGTGGAAGGTTTATGACCACCATCCACATGACCAGATGCCCTTACTGGATGCCATGAATGAGGGGTGTGGAGACACTTCTCCTGAAGACTGCCAGGGTGTGGAGACACTTCTCCTGAAGACTGCCAGGGTTGGATTAGACATTCCAGAATATACTTTCCAAGATGCATCGCCAGAGACACAAGATGTGATGTTGATGAGAACTTGTGGCCAAATGCAGGAAAGAGGGAGAACTAGAATCCTCACAGTACTGTACAGTATGAGTGTTATACTATACATGTTGATGAGAACTAGAACCCTCACAGTACTGTACAGTATGAGTGTTATACTATACATGTTGATGAGAACTAGAACCCTCACAGTACTGTACAGTATGAGTGTTATACTATACATGTTGTTGATGGTTTTTTAATATTATTATTGCAGCCCTGGAATTTCAGTAAAAAAAAATTGACTTTTTATTTGTCACAAGTAAATTACTATATGCAAAGATATAGAAAAAATAAAGTATTTTGAAGCAAATTGCTGCATTTTTGATTCATTCTTGTTACATCTACTTTAGTACAGTCAATAAAGTGAAAAGGTGTTATTCTTATTCTATAATGAATACTGATTTATGTGAAAAATCATTCACGCTTCAAATAGAAAAGTTCCTAATTGATGTAATGCTCCCTGTTGTTAGTGTTTTGTAGGTCAGTGTGTTATGAGTGACAAGGTACGCTTTCTGAGTCAGAATTGTTGCCAGTGTTATGGTCGATTGAGCTTATTTTGAGACATGTATGAAGTGTTTTGGTGGTTTGAGCGAGTTTGAGGTGAGATTAACTGTTTGGCCAAGATGCATGTTGGTAATGCAGACTGTGTGAAGAGTTTTGAAAAAGGGGCTTCAGTAGTGACCGATGCTTGTTAGCAATTGAAAAAAACTGTAAACACTAAATAATAATCACAAAAGCAGGTTGTAAATACATTTTAAGAGGATGAAGCTCCTAGTAGGCCCAGTCCTTCAGTCTTAGGGGTTAGGGTTAGGGAGAAATGCTAACCCTCCAGATCAAGCCCTCTGTCCCTCTGTGCTCACCCCAGACAGAGTGTGTCCAAGTCAGGCCCCAGCTCTGCTCCTCTGGGGGAAGGAGTGGGTGTGGTGGTGAGGAAACCATGTTCATGGCCAAAACCACAACAGTGCTTTCTCTCTCTGTGTGTGTGTGTGTGTGTGTGTGTGGATTCGTCAAAGGATCCATCAAACACACAGTGATATAAAGTACTACTTACAGTTTTTTTTGATTGCTTAAGCACGATTTTCAAAACAGGGCCCGTGTTTTCAAAACACTACACACAATTAGCACAACCACACACCTAATTAGCAAAACACTACAGATCCTTTGCAAAATTAAACACTCTTGTAAAAACTATACACTTCTTTTTAAAAACCACACTTTGTTACCATATGAAACACACACGTTTCACATTACTATACTCTGTTTGCACAAGTTACACTCTGCTGTGATAAACCTAAAACACTTTTAGCACTTCTACTTCCCTATGATTAGAGTAGGCTATATTTGTACTTTGTTGATAGTAATGTCAATTCACCAAACACTACACAAGACAAATGTTGCAGACTGAAGAAACTCATTTATTTCTCAACACGCCCAAAATGTTGACATGGAGATTCATAATACTGTAACCAAACGTCACTTTACATATTGTAAATTAATATATATATATTTTTTTTAAATAACTAGACATTGTCTCTTCGCCTAGCTGGATCTGGCCAGAGAATTTCATCAACGTCGCAGGCAATGTTGTCATTAGCAAGACACCTTGGAAAGAAACGTCTTGAATGACGAATCCATCCTTGCATTGCTGCTTCCTCCATCTGGTCACAGGCCTCCTCCATGGCTTGGATGAGGGGTACCTCAGCCTGGAGACGGAGATCATATACCTTCCACCGCCATGCCGAGAAAAACTCTTCTATAGGGTTGAGGAATGGAGAGTATGGTGGAAGATATAGGACGGTGAAATGTGGATGTTGCTGAAACCAGTTCTGAACCAGAGCAGAGCGGTGGAAAGACACATTGTCCCAGACAACAATGTATTGCATATGATCGATTTGATTTGCTGCTGTTATGTTGTGCAATTGGTCCAAGAATGTAAGTTTGAATGCTGTGTTGGGCCCATATGGGCATTGCGGTGGAGGACCCCATTCTGTGTAATGGCTGCACAGAGTGTTTAATTACCCCCACGTTGCCTTGGGACATTGACTATAGCCCTGTGGCCAATGATGTTTCTTCCCCTCCTTCGTGTTCTCGTCAGGTTGAACCCAGCCTCATCTACGTAAATGAACTCATGCTGGATCTCCTCTCCATCCATTCGTAAAACTCTGAAAAACAGTGTCAGGCAAAATTGTGTAGTTCAGTGTAGATCTAGTATACATATTACAGTACAGTAAAAGATTATGAGACAGTATGCAAGATCACACTGCTAAAGTGAATACATACCTCTGCATAATCATGCCGCAGTCGTTTCATCCTTTCGGAATTGCGCTCGAAAGGCACTCGATAAATTTGCTTCATTTGAATATGTTTTTTTTTTAAATTTTAGAATGCGTGCCAGTGTTGATGTTGAGACCTGATGGATATCGTTGAAAATGGTGTGGTTATTGACAATGTTAGCTTGGATTTGCTTGAGTGTTATAGCATTGTTGGCCAAAACCATGTTTACTCTCTCCCTCTCTTGCTGTTCTGTGAACATAGGAAGCCTTCCCCCTTGTCGTCCCTGACCCGCAATCCTATGTAGAAAAAAACAGTATACAATAGTACAGTAATTTCACAGGAAAAGGTAACAGAAGTGCTGATAGTGCATAGAATACAGTACTGTAAACAGTTACTGAAACCGTGCAGATGTTTTTGATATGATGATATTTTTACAATACCTTTTTTCCAGTCGAAATGTTCTCATCACACTTGCCACTATATATCGGCTTAGATTTGGCTGTACTCGCAGTCAGCCTCAGGCCGTGGTTGACAACGTGGTCAACCAGTGTTGCGCGGATCTCATTTGTCAGATTCAGTCCTCTTTGAGCACCTTCTTGTCCTCCTCGTTCTCCTCCTCGTCCTCCTCCTCGTCCTCCTCCTCGTCCTCCTCCTCGTCCTCCTCCTCGTCCTCCTCCTCGTCCTCCTCCTCGTCCTCCTCCTCGTCCTCCTCCTCCTCATCTTACTCTTTCTCTGACTCTTTCCATTGTGCTTGAAGACCAATGAACTCACCTGCTGCTTTTTATAGTGCTTAAACACCTGATTGGTGTGTCTACAATTAAGCAAACGAGTGTTTGCACACCTGATGACTGTGTTGAACCAATTGGTTGGACGGTGTGGTAATTTGACAGTCAGTGCTTTGGTATTGCAAGGACATGACTTCATGATAGATTTTTGTGTGTAATGTATGTTAAGTGTGTTTAGTGTTTTGCAAATCACTGTGTGTAGAGTTTTGCAACAAGTGTGAGGTTGACAATGTGCTTATAGTTGTGCAAATATGGGCTGATGTTTTGCTTCTTGAGTGTAAGGTTTTGTTAATAGTGTACTACTTTTAATTTTAGTTTGTAAGCAATCCAAAAAAACTGTAAGTCATATTTGGGTTTTATCTGTACTTTACTGTACTATTTATATTTTTGACAAATTTTACCTTTACTTCACTTACATTCCTAAAGAAAATGTTGTACTTTTTACTCCATACATTTTCTCTGACTCACGTCCTGACCATAGAAAGCCTTTATTTTCTATGGTAGAGTAGGTCAGGGCGTGACTAGAGGTTTAGTCTAGTTTATATTTTCTATGTGGGGTTCTAGGTTGTTTTTTCTATGTTGGTGTTTGGTATGATTCACAATTAGAGGCAGCTGGTTATCGTTGTCTCTAATTGGGGATCATACTTAAGTAGCATTTTTTTTCCGGCTGAGGGTTATGGGATATTGTTTGTATTTTGAGGACGTGTATGTAGCACTGCTGTAGTCGTTGTTCGTTTATTATTTTTGGTAAGTTTTACTATTAAGAAATTATGTGGAACTCAACATTCGCTGCGCCTTGGTCCGACATTCATTCTAACGAACGTGACGCTGACACCCAAAAGTACTCGCTACAATTGAAATGCTTAGCAGGACAGGAAAATGGTCCAGTCACGCACTTATCAAGAGAACATCCCTAGTCATCCCTACTGTCTCTGATCTGGTGGACTCACTAAACAGAGAACATACCTAGTCATCCATACTGCCTCTGATCTGGTGGACTCACTAAACAGAGAACATACCTGGTCATCCCTACTGCCTCTGATCTGGTGGACTCACTAAACACACATGCTTTGTTTGTAAATTATGTTGGAGTGTGCCCCTGGCTAACTGCAAATAAATACAAACACAAGACATTGGTGCTGTCTGGTTTGCTTGACCTTTTACTGCAGTGGGCTAAATCAGGTTCACACAGAGTGTTTCTTGGTAGTCTTAAACAAATCTACTTTGAAACAAAAGTATATAACCTCACACACATGCTTATGGGCTTAAAAAAAGAAGTACCATGTCAGTTATAGAGTTGAAAAATATGAATATCTATCCACCAATGAGGCCAGTAGGTCATTTGACTGCAGGATAGGGCTTCTATAAGGTATTTGAAAATATTTATACGTTTACTTTTAAGTGGTATTTTACTGGGTGACTTTCACTTTTATTTGTGTCGTTTTCCATTACGGTATCTTTATGACGATTGGTTACTTTTTACACCACCGCAAACGCATTTGGTGTGTCATAATAGTGGTCTCTGATTGGTGGTCATCATTTAGTGTGTCATACTGGTCTCTGATGGGTGGTCATCAGTTGGTGTGTCATTATAGTGGTCTCTGATTGGTGGTCATCATTTGGTGTGTCATCATAGTCGTCTCTAATTGGTGGTCATCATTTGGTGTGTCATCATAGTGGTCTCTGACTAGCAGTCAGACTCACTCATGTGGAACAAACTTAAACTTGCACCTTTTTTGTCAAAACAGAAAGGTGTCATAATATATTTTAAAAGTAATCCAAGAAGTAATCATCTGGTTTTTCAAAAGTATCTGTAATATGATTACAATATTTTTGTTGGTAATGTAGCTGACCAATTACTCCCCAATCGTGTGTGTGTGTGTGTGTGTGTGTGTGTGTGTGTGTGTGTGTTAGTCTGAGTTTGTAGGGGAGGAGATCCTCTTGCTAGAGGGGTTGAGTGAGTGGACCGCACTCAAGAGTGTATTTCACAAGAGATGGACTCTTAAACAGGCTGGTGTCAATAGAGAGTAGATGAGACACTGTCTGCGGTTGATACTGTAGCTACTGACACATATGTCAATTACGACTGTGTGTGCTGATAAAAGTGAACTCTGTATATTTGATAGTATCTCTCTCTCTCTGTGTCATACACTACCTTATCAAAAGTATGTGGACACCTGCTCATCGAACATCTCATTCCAAAATCATGGGAATTAAATCGAGTTGGTCCCCCCTTTGCTGCTATAACAGCCTCCACTCTTCTGGGAAGGTTTCCACTAGATGTTGGAACATTGCTGCGGGGACTTTGTTCCATTCAGCCACAACAGCATTAATGAGGTCGGGCACTCTTTACAGGCCAATTAAATTCTTCCACACTGATCTCAACAAACCATTTCTGTATGGACCTCGCTTTGTGCGCGGGGGCATTGTCATGCTGAAACAGGAAAGGGCCTTCCCCAAACTGTTGCCACAAAGTTGGAAGCACAGAATTGGCTAGAATGTCGTATGCTGTAGCATTAAGATTTCCCTTCACCGGAATTAAAGAGCCTGAACCATGAAAAACAGCCCCAGAACATTATTCATCCTCCACCACACTTTACAGTAGGCACTATGCATTCAGGCAGGTAATGTTCTCCTGGCATCCGCCAAACCCAGATATGTCTGTCGGACTGCCAGATGGTGAAGTGTGATTCATCACTCCAGAGAACGCGTTTCCACTGCTCCAGAGTCCAATGGCGGCGAGCTTTACACCACTCCAGCCGACGCTTGGCATTGCGCATGGAGTTAATGTGCTGACGTTGCTTCCAGAGGCAGTGTGGAACTCGGTAGTGAGTGTTGTAGCCGAGGACAGATGATTTTTACGCACTATGCGCTTCAGCACTCGGCGGTCCCATTCTGTGAGCTTATGTGGCCTAACACTTCACAGCTGAGCCTTTGCTCCGAGACGTTTCCACTTCACAATAACAGCACTTACAGTTGACCGGGGGCAGCTCTAGCAGGGTAGAAATTTGACGAACTGACTTGTTGGAAAGGTGTCATCGTATTACGGTGCTGCGTTGAAAGTCCCTGAGCTCTTCAGTACGGGCCATTCTACTGCCAATGTTTGTCTATGGAGATTGCATGGCTGTGTGGTCGATGTTATACACCTGTCAGCAACGGGTGTGGCTGAAATAGCAGAATCCACTAATTTGAAGGGGTGTCCACATACTTTTGTATATATAGTGTATCTACAGATCTAGGATTGTAATTTTATGGGGTGTCCACATAGTTTTGGCCATGTAGTGTATCTACAGATGTAAGATCGTAATTTGAAGGGGTGTCCACACAGTGTGTATTGCATGTAGTGTATCTACAGATGTAGCATCGTAATTTGAAGGGGTGTCCACATAGTTGTTGACCATGTAGTGTCTTTCCACTCTGCTGCTTTCACAGATTCTCTCTGTCTTGTCATTCGAAAGAATATAAACAAATCTTGTTGTATGTGTGTTTCTTCCAGAGACACCTCTCCCCAGAGGACTTCCAGCATGTGTTTGGGATGACCCTGAATCAGTTTGACCGCATGGCCCTGTGGAAGAAGAACGACATGAAAAAGAAGGCACGCCTTTTCTAAAGCCGAGCAGGAGAACGGGAGAAAAATAATGATAACATCTCCGGTCTACAACGTCTGTCCTGTCTGGAAGAAAGGAGGACAGAAGAAGAAGAAAAACATCGGAAATAATCTACATATGCACCGTTACAACTGAGAAACATCTCATCTCAGCCAGAATGAGGAGTGGTGGGGGTACTCAATGGAAATGGTTTCACAATGTCGCTGTAACCGACATCCAACGTTGAGGCGATGTTCGTCACCTATAGCTTTTGTATGCGAGTGGTCTGAATGTTACTGTGATCACCTTTAAGGGAGATGCATTTACATGGTCCGTGACACCACTCCTCCTCCAAGCCTCTTCTTCTCTAATCCCTCTATGTGAGTTCTACATCCCGCTCTCCCTTAGCAGCTTTTCTAGAATTCATGTGCAGGCTTTTTTCTCTTTGTTTCTGTGTTTCTCACTGGTTTCATGTGTGTTCCTTTTACTGTGTTTGTCTCCACTTGGAACGGTTTAGTTCTTCCCTCTTTTATCGTTCCTTTCACTGTTTTTCTAAGGTCTCACTCTCTTGCTTCATCTTTCCTTATCTACCGTGTCTTGTTTAACGTCTCTCTCTCTTTCTCTCTCTTTTTCTCTCTCTCTCTCTCTCCTCTCTCTCTCTGCTCTCTCATCCCACCTCTCCTTACCTCTCATCTTACAATTTTTCACTCCATCTCCTTTTCTTTCCTTCATTTTCATTCCTTAACCTCCCTTTCCCCACTGTAGCCTGTTCTAGCCTCTAACCCACCACAGATTATAGTCTCATATCTGAACAACAGATGTATCATTTTACAGCAGTGGAGGGCATGGCTACTCATAACACTGCTGCATGACAAGGCCAAAGACAGGGATAGGAAACTACTACAGTTTGACGTCAGAAAACGTCAAAGCACCTTACTATATTTATGTTTGGTTTCTCTTCATAAAAATGGAGAGAAATCTTAAGTAAAGATAAGAAAATATGTTTTAAGTTGGTCGTTTATTTGATAGCTGTGATTTGTTACAACAAGCCACTTGTAAATCAGTGAAGATAGGAGAGTTGAGGTTGGATCAGGGACAGCAGCAAGAATCATGGGTACCGGCTCTAGCATTGGCACCACTGACACCCATAGCAGATGTGTAGAGCATCAGGTTCTTTCAAGTCCTGTTGTCAAACACCGCATTGCCAGACACTTTTATGTACATGCCCTCCCATCAAAAAAACAACATTATTTTTGTAAGCTATTTTTGACTTGTGGAATCATTGTCAGACGTTTTTTATGAATGCTTTCAGATCATTTTCAAATGAGTTAAGACACTTATTATGCCACGCTTATCTGTTCGTTGTTACCACACTATCTAACACAGACCTGCAGCAGCACTGAAGCATAACGAGTTAAGTATTGCTTCATTAATTAATAATGAGCTCTATCTATACCTCCTTCTGTGATAGACAATTAACCCTTTATATGTTTCGTCTTTATAACCCATTTGGCATCAACTGTCACACACAGTATGTAGTGGAAATACATACATTGGCTTGGCTTCGTCTCCGGAAGCTCAACCAATCATTCAACTGTAAGCAGTATGTGACACATACTGTATATATTTGTCTCGGAGTGTGTTATGCAAGCCAAGGTATATGTTGCCCTTAGCACATGCATATGAGAGATTGAGGTCATCTACAATGGAAATGCATGAAAGTGTGTGTTTTCTCGATGTTGTTGATCATTTTGTTCTTTCATTTTGGTTCATTCTTTTACACACACAACACAACGTTTGTCCGATGAAAAGCCCAATTCAGCTGCTTTAATGTTCAAAATGTATTTATAGACATTTCAAGGGAGGATGTGGATGGTATCTTTAAATCTAATGGGGAGGTATAGTGGCAAAAATACAGTCAATCTGAATTCATATCAAATGTAATTTAGCTCCTTCTGTAAGTAAGACTAAATATAAGCTCATGTCTTCTGTCTGATTACTAATGTCAATCTGCAATTAAAGTGCTTTATCGAAACAAAAGAAAACACAGCAAATTGAAGTGCTTGAGTGTGCCTCGTTGAATGTGAACGGCGATAAAGTTGCAAAATGCATTGTCTAAAATCTAGTGTCTGCTTTATCGAACTATGATTTATAAAGTTGAGTTTGGAAGAGTGATTTGTGTATGAATGCGTGTGTAGTTAAGTTGTACAGTTAGTTTAAATAAAATAATAAATAAAAAATAAAAAAATGTATGCACGTATGACCGTAAATCGATTGGATAAAAGTGTCAGCTAGATGGCATATTACAATGAATACAGTTCAAACCAGACTCTGATTGGTTAAGTTAAGACCCTCTGGCAAAGTGGCTCACCGATACAACATTATTGTAACATTGAAAGAATGTTGATGTAACGTTATCAATGGTGAGGAGGGTTTTCACACCATGGAGGGCTGTAGGGAAAGACTGTGTTTGTTGTCTTATTTGAACAGCTGTGGAAACCATAGTGTTCCCCGGAAGGCAGAAACTAAGGACCACATATCCAGCCAGGTCTGAGCTCCGAACCCTTAGATACAGATCTAGGATCGGATTTAATTCTCCAGATCCTAACCTTAACCATTAGGGGGAAATGCAAAACTGCCCGTAGATCAGTCAGTGGCTAGGGGCAAGTTCATTCTGTCTTGCTCGTGGGTCAGGCCAGATCAACAGAGCTCAGATAGACCAGATAGTTCAAGCTAGGCCAGATTGCACAACCAGAGCCCCTTTCATCATCTCTGTAGACAAACAGGCCTTCCACACAGCGTAAACAGCAGCGAGTCTCCCTCACATCTAGGTCAATATAGTGTTGGATTCACAACTTTATAGTACAGGACATCAGAGCAAGCTGCCCATAGATGCAATCTGATTTATTGTTGTTCTGCCTTTAATATAGAGACATAATAAGACTTAACATCTTGTCAATGAGTGACTACCCATGTTTTTGCTTGTTTGATTGTAATAAAAGGTATTTATGAATACCGTTCTGTGTACAGGTGTACCCATTGCGCCACAACAGTCACAGGAAAGTGCCGTAGGCTACTTTTTGTTGTTGTTGAATGTCCCTTTATAATATTGCATTGACCCAAATGTTATGGAATGATTAGTCTTTATCAAATAGGATTTGATTCCTTCTTTTAACTTAACGGCTCGGCTTAACGCAAAGCCTCCTCTCTCCAAGCGCACAATTAGAATGAGGCTGGCGTTGCTGTTTTGCAATATGAATAATATGTTCAAATGAATTTGGTTCTGTCATCTTTTGTTTTGCATTGTCTGTGTAAACCTTTAAGATCCTACTAAATAAGTATTCTAATTCCTAATTATATGGTGTGGACATACAAAGAACTGTGTAACCAACGGATACCCTATGCTGTGATTTTATGTGTACTAAACAAAAATATAAATGCAACATGCAACGATTTCTAAGATTTTACTGAGTTACAGTTCATATAATGAAATCAGTCAATTGAAATAAATTCATTAGGCCCTAATCTATTAATTTCACATGACTGGGCAATGGTGCAGCCATGGGTGGGCCTGGGAGGGCATAGGCCCACCCTCTTGGGAGACAGGCCCACCCACTGGGGTGCCAGGCCCAGCCAATCAGAATTCGTTTTTCCCCCACAAAATGGCTTTATTAACAACGGAAATACTCCTCAGCACCCCGTCAGACGATCACGCAGATAAAGAAGCTGGATGTGGAGGTCCTGGGGTGGTGTGGTTACATGTGGGCTGCGGTTTTGAGGCCGGTTGGACGTACTGCCAAATTCTCTAAAAGGACGTTGGATGCGGCTAATGGTAGAGAAATGAACATTCAACAACTCTGGAAATTGCTGCCAATTGCACGCTCCCTCAAAACTGTGTTGTGACATCTGTGTTGTGTGACAAAACTGCACATTTTAGAGTGGACTTTTATTGTCCCCAGCACAAGGTGCACCTGTGTAATGATCATGCTGTTTTATCAGCTTCTTGATTTTCCACACGTGTCAGGTGGATGGATGATCTTGGCAAAGGAGAAATGCGCACTAACAAGGATGTAAACAAATTTGTGCTCAAATTTAGAGAGGGAAAAACATTTCTGCAATCTTTTATTTCAGCTCATGAAACATGGGACCAACACTTTACATGTTGCGTTTACATTTTTGTTCAGTGTAGTTGTGGCTCAGTGGAGGACGATAAGAGGATGAAGAAATGGGTTGAAATTATTATTACGCTGTATCTAAGCCTTTTGTTTAGCTTTTGTTTCATTTTTTTCTTATTTTGCTTCACTGGTTTGCAAGAAATACTGATGTCCATCTTTAAATAAATGTTTCATTCAGTACCATTTCTTTTGACATGTTCTGTGTTTTTATGGTAACTTATACAGTGCAATCAGTCAAAAACGCGATTTTCCTGTTCTTTATGTATATTTTCATACTATGAGCTTGGAATAATACTGTAAAATTGTGAAAATAACGATCATGTCGTTTTAGTGTCGTTTTATGAAAAGTCCATCTGAAATGTCTGCCTGTTTTGGTGGGATGGAATTTTGGCCTCCCTGGTGATGTCATCAAGCGATTAAATTAGTTAATAGACCAATAAGAAAGAGAGTTCCAAACTTCTCTGCCAATAATGGCTAGTTATCAGTGTTCCCCTACCTACTCAGACCACTCCCAGACAGTCCTAGCTAAATTATTGCTTGAGAAATTACTCTTTGCTAAGAAGCTTTTTTTTAGCAATTATTATGGAAAACAATCACATTAAGGTACTTAATTGTTACCCATAAATGATTTGATATTGAGATAAAAATGGCTGCATTGGAATGTCAGAATGCTGACTGTTTTGATGGTTGTCTGAGCTGTCACTGAAATCTATTTTGTGTTGTCAGACAAACTAATGTGTCACAGTAGTATCAATTGAGAGTAGCTAAGTTTTTACGCGACAGTCTACTCTTCAGTATGGTGTGAGGAAACTAGTTGTTCCAGACAAGGATACAACATCCTTATTGGTTGATACCCGTTTAGTCTGTCTCAAAACTGAATTAGAACAGGACATTAGAAGTAGGACTTGTAAACAAATATTTAATTTGATCTCAAGTTTTCTAATTTGTTGCGCTGGTACACATCTGTCCGGGCCGGAGAGTCTTGCTACTGAATCATTTTGCTACGAAGTGAATACATTATGTTGAAACAGGTGCTGATGAGAGGGAGTGAATCATTCAATGAATCATTGTTGTCATTTGATTCATAATGGTTTCATATGGCCTGCCGAGTAAACCAGACAGTAGGTTGAGAATACGTCCATTCTGTATTACTACAGATAGTTGATATCTGATTGACTGTTGATAGTTGTCCGCGTTCTCAAAGGCACTAACTAGTATAGATATTTAAAAATAAATGACCAAAGACCCCTTCTATCATTCGCTGTGATTGGGCAAGCCCATGTAAGCTACGACTGTGATTGGCTACTATCTGTGTCCATCTCGTCTCCTGTGTTTCTTGACAGCTAGAATCGGCGTCTGTCCCATCACACACGGAAAGGAAGCACGGAGCGCTTGGAGGAGAGGCGCGGACGTGCTTTTCTATTGTCACGGGGAAGAACACAGGAGAAGTACACACCCAGGAGTTATCTAGGCGACATGGACAAAAACGGGAAAGGTACGAATTTTTGGTTTACGTCTGGTATCCTACTTTAAGTCATTGTTATACTACTCTTGCACTCTGTTGTAAGAAATTGTGCATTGTTTTTAGCAGGCTTGAGCAGGCTTGTAACAATGTACGTTACTGGTATTTATCGATACAGTAGCATGCTATCACCTTGACGGGTGTAGCATTTGTATTTGAGGAAAATAAAGGGTGTTGTTTATTGTCAAAATTTATTATCACAACAATATGTCCTTATGTCCAAAAGTTCCATGGAGTGGTTATGTGCCAAATATTGTTTCATGCGAATGTGTTTGCATTTCAATATACGTGTTTGTTCAAAGTATCTATGCAACATACAATCAACAAGGTTGCTACAGAGGGATGGAAAGGCACAACACAAAGGACCACGAGGTGTAGACCGACAGGGGGTCCTGTCTGTCTGTCTTCAGAGGAGCATGCAGCAGCATGATTAATTGATAGGCTAATGGACTCGAGGGCGATTGTTCTCACGACACCTCCCAGCCTCAACAGCAGTCTGGGACACAGTGGGTGTGTTTCTATAGAGTAGGGAACATTTGCTTTCTCCCCTCTTTCCTCTCATCAGAACTGACACAGAAATTAGATGGAAGCGAATTGTGCCGAGAAGCATCATCCATGTGGAATCATCCATTAAGCATCATCCATGTAGATTCATCCATTAAGCCTCATCCATGTAGATTCATCCATTAAGCATCATCCATTAAGCCTCATCCATGTAGATTCATCCATTAAGCCTCATCCATGTAGATTCATCCATGTAGCCTCATCCATGTAGCCTCATCCATGTAGCCTCATCCATGTAGCATCATCCATGTAGCCTCATCCATGTAGCCTCATCCATGTAGATTCATCCATTAAGCCTAATCCATGTATAATCATCCATTAAGCATCATCCATTAAGCCTAATCCATGTAGCCTCATCCATGTAGCCTCATCCATTAAGCATCATCCATTAAGCATCATCCTAGCCTCATCCTTTAAACTTCCATGTATGTGTGTAGTAACCTACTACTGCTGTCTTGGTCAAGAGATCTTGACTTTTAGGAAGTACACTTTCCCCAGGGTCACAGGTGAGGCTAGAGTCAAGGACAGGGAACCAGATGCAGCCTGGTCTGGAAGGAATCAGCTGGTCTGGTAACCTGCAACACCTGCTCCTGCTGCAGATTCAGACTAAAAGGAAGGGGGGGGGACGATCAAGCAGCTTAATGATAGAACAAATCCAATTCATCATATCCAGTTGGGAACAGGGCGAGAAAAACTTTTGTGTTTGGATTAATCGGACTACGTGTTTAGGAAGGGACACATTTGAAGGGATAAGCAATAACTGGAAGTGGCACACACTTACCATTGACTTCAGCCATTCATAAATGTGCATATTAGATTAGTTTGGCCAATATAGCTTGGTTAATATAGCTTGGTTAATATAGCTTGGCTAATATAGGCAAGTCTAGCCCTACTTGGTCATTGGGCCTTTGACCTAGTCTCCATCTCTACCTTAGCTGACCTGTCTTGTTTTTTCACGAGGAACTTGTTGTGGTGGGAAAAGTATCCCTGGAAGCTTCACTTCTTCTGCTTTTGTGTTTTATTTTTACCTCTTAACTGTGTGTTCCTGGGGCTGGGTATTTCCCCAGCTCTTCATGGAAGCCCAGCCAATCTGCCACAGTCAGTACAGACAGGCAGTCCCTGTAACAATGGACAATGGAAGGTAATCCTACTGTACACATCCTGCTAGCCCTTTAGCCGCAGTATTGAGCCAACACTGTTTGATTCGCAAAATGGCACCCTATTCCCTATGGGCTCTGGTCAAACGTAGTGCACTATATAGGGAATAGGAATGTAGTATAAAGTAGTGCACTATATAGGGAATAGGGCTGTAGTCAAAGGTAGTACACTACATAGGGAATACGTCTGTAGTATAAAGTAGTGCACTATATAGGGAATAGGGTGCCATTTGGAAGACACACTGTGTTATAGAACCAATGAGACGGGGGTCGAAGACGTGGACACACACACGTACTGTAGGTCCCCTGTGACAACGTTCTTGTCCCATGTCCAGATTGAAACACAATGAGTAGCAGCTATTAAGTGGCAGCGCCTCAGTGGTTAACTTCCCAAGGTGTGGCAGGTCACTTAGGTTAGAATAGGACCCCTACTGGTGAGGAGTGGTATGGTTTGGAGTTGAACCTGAGGTTAGACTTCTATCACCTGTCAATAGGTTGAACTAAGAATGTGGACAGTTTGAAACAAGGAAGTCACTTGAGGTAGTCTTAATGATACAGGTGGTAGTCTTAATGATACAGGTGGTAGTATTAATGGTGTGGCAATGATACAGGTGGTAGTCTTAATGGTATGGTAATGGTACAGGCGGTAGTATTAATGGTGCGGTAATGATACAGGTGGGTGGTAGTATTAATGGTATGGTAATGGTACAGGTCGTAGTATTAATGGTGTGGTAATGGTACAGGTCGTAGTATTAATGGTATGGTAATGGTACAGGTCGTAGTATTAATGGTGTGGTAATGGTACAGGTCGTAGTATTAATGGTATGGTAATGAAACAGGTCGTAGTATTAATGGTGTGGTAATGATACAGGGGGTAGTCTTAATGGTATGGTAATGATACAGGTGGGTGGTAGTCTTAATGGTGTGGTAATGATACAGGTAGGTGGTAGTCATAATGGTGTGGTAATGATACAGGTAGGTGGTAGTATTAATGGTGTGGTAATGATACAGGTAGGTGGTAGTCTTAATGGTGTGGTAATGATACAGGTAGGTGGTAGTATTAATGGTGTGGTAATGATACAGGTAGGTGGTAGTCTTAATGGTGTGGTAATGATACAGGTGGTAGTATTAATGGTGTGATAATGATACAGGTGGTAGTATTAATGGTATGGTAATGATACAGGTCGTAGTATTAATGGTGTGGTAATGATACAGGTAGGTTGTAGTCTTAATGGTGTGATAATGATACAGGTGGTAGTCTTAATGGTGTGGTAATGATACAGGTGGTAGTCTTAATGGTGTGATAATGATACAGGTGGTAGTATTAATGGTATGGTAATGATACAGGTCGTAGTATTAATGGTGTGGTAATGATACAGGTGGTAGTATTAATGGTATGGTAATGATACAGGTGGGTGGTAGTCTTAATGGTGTGGTAATGATACAGGTAGGTGGTAGTCTTAATGGTATGGTAATGATACAGGTGGTAGTCTTAATGGTGTGGTAATGATACAGGTGGTAGTCTTAATGGTGTGATAATGATACAGGTAGGTGGTAGTCTTAATGGTATGGTAATGATACAGGTGGTAGTCTTAATGGTGTGGTAATGATACAGGGCGTAGTATTAATGGTGTGGTAATGATACAGGTGGTAGTATTAATGGTGTGGTAATGGTACAGGTGGTAGTCTTAATGGTGTGATAATGATACAGGTGGTAGTCTTAATGGTGTGATAATGATACAGGTGGTAGTCTTAATGGTGTGATAATGATACAGGTGGTAGTCTTAATGGTATGGTAATGATACAGGTCGTAGTATTAATGGTGTGGTAATGATACAGGTAGGTGGTAGTATTAATGGTGTGATAATGATACAGGTGGTAGTCTTAATGGTGTGGTAATGATACAGGTAGGTGGTAGTCTTAATGGTGTGGTAATGATACAGGTGGTAGTCTTAATGGTGTGGTAATGATACAGGTGGTAGTCTTAATGGTGTGATAATGATACAGGTGGTAGTATTAATGGTGTGATAATGATACAGGTAGGTGGTAGTCATAATGGTGTGGTAGTGATACAGGTAGGTGGTAGTTTAATGGTGTGGTAATGATACAGGTAGGTGGTAGTATTAATTTTGTGGTAATGATACAGGTAGGTGGTAGTCATAATGGTGTGGTAGTGATACAGGTAGGTGGTAGTATTAATGGTGTGATAATGATACAGGTAGGTGGTAGTATTAATTGTGTGGTAATGATACAGGTCGTAGTATTAATGGTATGGTAATGATACAGGTGGTAGTCTTAATGGTGTGGTAATGATACAGGTAGGTCGTAGTATTAATGGTGTGGTAATGATACAGGTAGGTGGTAGTCATAATGGTGTGGTAATGATACAGGTAGGTGGTAGTTTAATGGTGTGGTAATGATACAGGTGGTAGTCTTAATGGTGTGGTAATGATACAGGTGGTACTCTTAATGGTGTGGTAATGATACAGGTGGTAGTATTAATGGTATGGTAATGATACACGTAGGTGGTAGTCTTAATGGTGTGGTAATGATACAGGCCGTAGTATTAGTGGTGTGATAATGATACAGGTAGGCGGTAGTCCTAATAGATCTTATATTTCTAGAGAGACTTTTTCATTTGTCATGGTGACAGCAGATGATGTTCAACTTTATGTAACACAACAGGCCAGACTGTTATTTTAAAAGGCTGTATTGCTCCATGCTCAGTAGCCTACCCTGTAAGCCAATTGTATGTAAGCCTGATACAGTTGGCTACGTGACCGATTGTTGTAATGTAATCCTAATTGATTGAGATTTCTGGCAGCTGGTTCCATTATAACCCGACCTTGCCGGTGCTGTGGGCGCTGCTAATGGCTCACATCAACACCATTATCCCAGAAACCCTAGACCCACTCCAATTTGCATACCGCCCAAACAGATCCACAGATGATGCCATCTCTATTGCACTCAACATTGAGAATGCTATTCATTGACTACAGCTCAGCGTTCAACAGCATAGTGTCCTCAAAGCTCATCACTAAGCTAAGGATCCTGGGACTAAACACCTCCCTCTGCAACTGGATCCTGGACTTCCTGACGGGCCGCCCCCAGGTGGTAAGGGTAGGTAGCAACACATCTGCCACGCTGATCCTCAACACTGGAGTCGCCCAGGGATGCGTGCTCAGTCCCCTCCTGTACTCCCTGTTCCCTCATGACTGCACGGCCAGGCACGACTCCAACACCATCATTAGGTTTGCAGACGACACAACAATGGTAGGCCTGATCACCGACAATGATGAGACAGCCTATAGGGAGGAGGTCAGAGACCTGGCCGTGTGGTGCCAGAATAACAACCTATCCCTCAACGTAACCAAGACTAAGGAGATGATTTTGGACTACAGGAAAAGGAGGACAGAGCACGCCCCCATTCTCATTGGCTGGGTTGTAGTGGAGCAGGTTGAGAGCTTCAAGTTCTTTGGTGTCCACATCACCAACAAATTAGAATGGTTCAAACACACCAAGCCAGTCGTGAAGAGGGAACGACAAAACCTATTCCCCCTCAGGAAACTAAAAAGATTTGACATGGGTCCTCAGATCCTCAAAAGGTTCTACAGCTGCAACACTGAGAGCATCCTGACTGGTTGCATCACTGCCTGGTACGGCAATTGCTCGGCCTCCGACCACAAGGCACTACAGAGGGTAATGCGTACGGCCCAGTACATCACTGGGGCCAAGCTTCCTGACAACCAGGACCTCTATACCAGGCGGTGTCAGAGGAAGGCCCTAAAAATTGTCAAAGACCCCAGCCACCCTAGTCATAGACTGTTCTCTCTACTACCGCATGGCAAGCGGTACCGGAGTGCCAAGTCTAAGACAAAAAGGCTTCTCAACAGATTTTACCCCCAAGTCATAAGACTCCTGAACAGGTAATCAAATAGCTATCCAGACTATTTGCATTGTGTGCCCCCTCCCCCAACCCCTCTTTTACGATGCTGCTATTCTCTGTTTATCATATATGCATAGTCACTTTAACCATATCTACATACTACCTCAATCAATGACTAACCGGTGTCTGTATGTAGCCTCGCTACTGTTATAGCCTCGCTAGTGTATATAGCCTCGCTACTGTTATAGCCTCGATACTGTATATAGCCTCGCTACTGTATATAGCCTCGCTACTGTTATAGCCTCGCTACTGTATATAGCTTCGCTACTGTATATAGCCTCGCTACTGTTATAACCTCACTACTGTATATAGCCTCGCTACTGTTATAGCCTCGCTACTGTATATAGCTTCGCTACTGTATATAGCCTCGCTACTGTTATAACCTCACTACTGTATTTAGCCTCGCTACTGTATATAGCCTCGCTACTGTATATAGCCTCGCTACTGTATATAGCCTCACTACTGTTATAGCCTCGCTACTGTTATAGCCTCACTACTGTTATAGCCTCACTACTGTATATAGCCTCACTACTGTTATAGCCTCACTACTGTATATAGCCTCGCTACTGTTATAACCTCACTACTGTATATAGCCTCGCTACTGTATATAGCCTCGCTACTGTATATAGCCTCACTACTGTATATAGCCTCGCTACTGTATATAGCCTCACTACTGTATATAGCCTCGCTACTGTTATAGCCTCACTACTGTTATAGCCTCGCTACTGTATATAGCCTCGCTACTGTATATAGCCTCGCTACTGTATATAGCCTCGCTACTGTTATAGCCTCGCTACTGTATATAGCCTCACTACTGTATATAGCCTCGCTACTGTATATAGCCTCGCTACTGTTATAGCCTCGCTACTGTATATAGCCTCGCTACTGTATATAGCCTCGCTACTGTTATAGCCTCACTACTGTATATAGCCTCACTACTGTTATAGCCTCGCTACTGTATATAGCCTCGCTACTGTATATAGCCTCGCTACTGTATATAGCCTCACTACTGTATATAGCCTCGCTACTGTTATAGCCTCGCTACTGTTATAGCCTCGCTACTGTTATAGCCTCGCTACTGTTATAGCCTCGCTACTGTATATAGCCTCGCTACTGTTATAGCCTCGCTACTGTTATAGCCTCGCTACTGTTATAGCCTCGCTACTGTTATAGCCTCGCTACTGTATATAGCCTCGCTACTGTATATAGCCTCGCTACTGTATATAGCCTCGCTACTGTATATCGCCTCGCTAATGTTATAGCCTCGCTACTGTATATTGCCTCGCTACTGTATATAGCCTCGCTACTGTATATAGCCTCGCTACTGTTATAGCCTCGCTACTGTATATAGCCTCGCTACTGTATATAGCCTCGCTACTGTTATAGCCTCACTACTGTTATAGCCTCACTACTGTATATAGCCTCGCTACTGTTATAGCCTCACTAATGTTATAGCCTCGCTACTGTTATAGCCTCGCTACTGTATATAGCCTCGCTACTGTTATAGCCTCGCTACTGTATATAGCCTCGCTACTGTATATAGCCTCGCTACTGTTATAGCCTCGCTACTGTATATAGCCTCGCTACTGTATATAGCCTCACTACTGTATGTAGCCTCTCTACTGTTATAGCCTCGCTACTGTATATAGCCTCTCTACTGTTATAGCCTCGCTACTGTTATAGCCTCGCTACTGTTATAGCCTCACTACTGTTATAGCCTCACTACTGTATATAGCCTCACTACTGTATATAGCCTCGCTACTGTATATAGCCTCGCTATTGTATACAGCCTCGCTACTGTATATAGCCTCGCTACTGTTATAGCCTCGCTACTGTTATAGCCTCGCTACTGTTATAGCCTCGCTACTGTTATAGCCTCGCTACTGTTATAGCCTCGTTATTGTATATAGCCTCGCTACTGTATATCGCCTCGCTACTGTATATAGCCTCGCTACTGTATATAGCCTCACTACTGTTAAAGCCTCACTACTGTACATAGCCTCGCTACTGTATACAGCCTCGCTACTGTATACAGCCTCGCTACTGTATACAGCCTCGCTACTGTTATAGCCTCTCTATTGTATACAGCCTCGCTACTGTTATAGCCTCACTACTGTTATAACCTCGCTACTGTATATAGCCTCACTACTGTTATAGCCTCACTACTGTTATAGCCTCACTACTGTTATAACCTCGCTACTGTATATAGCCTCGCTACTGTTATAGCCTCGCTACTGTTATAGCCTCGCTACTGTATATAGCCTCGCTACTGTATATAGCCTCGCTACTGTATATAGCCTCGCTACTGTATATAGCCTCGCTACTGTTATAGCCTCGCTACTGTATATAGCCTCACTACTGTTATAGCCTCGCTACTGTATATAGCTTCACTACTGTTATAGCCTCGCTACTGTTATAGCCTCACTACTGTTATAGCCTCGCTATTGTATATAGCCTCGCTACTGTATATAGCCTCGCTACTGTTATAGCCTCGCTACTGTTATAGCCTCGCTACTGTATATAGCCTCGCTACTGTATATAGCCTCGCTACTGTTATAGCCTCGCTACTGTATATAGCTTCGCTACTGTATATAGCCTCGCTACTGTTATAACCTCACTACTGTATATAGCCTCGCTACTGTTATAGCCTCGCTACTGTATATAGCTTCGCTACTGTATATAGCCTCGCTACTGTTATAACCTCACTACTGTATTTAGCCTCGCTACTGTATATAGCCTCGCTACTGTATATAGCCTCGCTACTGTATATAGCCTCACTACTGTTATAGCCTCGCTACTGTTATAGCCTCACTACTGTTATAGCCTCACTACTGTATATAGCCTCACTACTGTTATAGCCTCACTACTGTATATAGCCTCGCTACTGTTATAACCTCACTACTGTATATAGCCTCGCTACTGTATATAGCCTCGCTACTGTATATAGCCTCACTACTGTATATAGCCTCGCTACTGTATATAGCCTCACTACTGTATATAGCCTCGCTACTGTTATAGCCTCACTACTGTTATAGCCTCGCTACTGTATATAGCCTCGCTACTGTATATAGCCTCGCTACTGTATATAGCCTCGCTACTGTATATAGCCTCGCTACTGTTATAGCCTCGCTACTGTATATAGCCTCACTACTGTATATAGCCTCGCTACTGTATATAGCCTCGCTACTGTTATAGCCTCGCTACTGTATATAGCCTCGCTACTGTATATAGCCTCGCTACTGTTATAGCCTCACTACTGTATATAGCCTCACTACTGTTATAGCCTCGCTACTGTATATAGCCTCGCTACTGTATATAGCCTCGCTACTGTATATAGCCTCACTACTGTATATAGCCTCGCTACTGTTATAGCCTCGCTACTGTTATAGCCTCGCTACTGTTATAGCCTCGCTACTGTTATAGCCTCGCTACTGTATATAGCCTCGCTACTGTTATAGCCTCGCTACTGTTATAGCCTCGCTACTGTTATAGCCTCGCTACTGTTATAGCCTCGCTACTGTATATAGCCTCGCTACTGTATATAGCCTCGCTACTGTATATAGCCTCGCTACTGTATATCGCCTCGCTAATGTTATAGCCTCGCTACTGTATATTGCCTCGCTACTGTATATAGCCTCGCTACTGTATATAGCCTCGCTACTGTTATAGCCTCGCTACTGTATATAGCCTCGCTACTGTATATAGCCTCGCTACTGTTATAGCCTCACTACTGTTATAGCCTCACTACTGTATATAGCCTCGCTACTGTTATAGCCTCGCTAATGTTATAGCCTCGCTACTGTTATAGCCTCGCTACTGTATATAGCCTCGCTACTGTTATAGCCTCGCTACTGTATATAGCCTCGCTACTGTATATAGCCTCGCTACTGTATATAGCCTCGCTACTGTATATAGCCTCACTACTGTATGTAGCCTCTCTACTGTTATAGCCTCGCTACTGTATATAGCCTCTCTACTGTTATAGCCTCGCTACTGTTATAGCCTCGCTACTGTTATAGCCTCACTACTGTTATAGCCTCACTACTGTATATAGCCTCACTACTGTATATAGCCTCTCTACTGTTATAGCCTCGCTACTGTATATAGCCTCGCTATTGTATACAGCCTCGCTACTGTATATAGCCTCGCTACTGTTATAGCCTCGCTACTGTTATAGCCTCGCTACTGTTATAGCCTCGCTACTGTTATAGCCTCGCTACTGTTATAGCCTCGTTATTGTATATAGCCTCGCTACTGTATATCGCCTCGCTACTGTATATAGCCTCGCTACTGTATATAGCCTCACTACTGTTAAAGCCTCACTACTGTACATAGCCTCGCTACTGTATACAGCCTCGCTACTGTATACAGCCTCGCTACTGTATACAGCCTCGCTACTGTTATAGCCTCTCTATTGTATACAGCCTCGCTACTGTTATAGCCTCACTACTGTTATAACCTCGCTACTGTATATAGCCTCACTACTGTTATAGCCTCACTACTGTTATAGCCTCACTACTGTTATAACCTCGCTACTGTATATAGCCTCGCTACTGTTATAGCCTCGCTACTGTTATAGCCTCGCTACTGTATATAGCCTCGCTACTGTTATAGCCTCACTACTGTATATAGCCTCGCTACTGTATATAGCCTCGCTACTGTTATAGCCTCGCTACTGTATATAGCCTCACTACTGTTATAGCCTCGCTACTGTATATAGCTTCACTACTGTTATAGCCTCGCTACTGTTATAGCCTCACTACTGTTATAGCCTCGCTATTGTATACAGCCTCGCTACTGTTATAGCCTCGCTACTGTTATAGCCTCGCTACTGTATATAGCCTCGCTACTGTATATAGCCTCGCTACTGTATATAGCCTCACTACTGTTATAGCCTCACTACTGTTATAGCCTCGCTATTGTATACAGCCTCGCTACTGTATATAGCCTCGCTATTGTATACAGCCTCGCTACTGTTATAGCCTCGCTAATGTTATAGCCTCGCTAATGTTATAGCCTCACTACTGTTATAGCCTCACTACTGTTATAGCCTCACTACTGTTATAGCCTCGCTACTGTATATAGCCTCGCTACTGTTATAGCCTCACTACTGTATATAGCCTCGCTACTGTTATAGCCTCGCTACTGTATATAGCCTCCCTACTGTATATAGCCTCGCTACTGTATATAGCCTCGCTATTGTATACAGCCTCGCTACTGTTATAGCCTCGCTAATGTTATAGCCTCTCTATTGTATACAGCCTCGCTACTGTTATAGCCTCGCTACTGTATATTGCCTCGCTACTGTATATAGCCTCGCTAATGTTATAGCCTCGCTACTGTATATAGCCTCCCTACTGTATATAGCCTCGCTACTGTATATAGCCTCGCTATTGTATACAGCCTCGCTACTGTTATAGCCTCGCTAATGTTATAGCCTCTCTATTGTATACAGCCTCGCTACTGTTATAGCCTCGCTACTGTATATAGCCTCGCTACTGTATATAGCCTCGCTAATGTTATAGCCTCGCTACTGTATATAGCCTCGCTACTGTTATAGCCTCTCTATTGTATATAGCCTCACTACTGTTATAGCCTCACTACTGTTATAGCCTCGCTACTGTATATAGCCTCACTACTGTTATAGCCTCGCTACTGTATATAGCCTCGCTACTGTTATAGCCTCGCTACTGTATATAGCCTCGCTACTGTTATAGCCTCGCTACTGTTATAGCCTCGCTACTGTTATAGCCTCACTACTGTATATAGCCTCGCTACTGTTATAGCCTCGCTACTGTATATAGCCTCGCTACTGTTATAGCCTCGCTACTGTTATAGCCTCGCTACTGTTATAGCCTCACTACTGTATATAGCCTCGCTACTGTTATAGCCTCGCTACTGTTATAGTCTCACTACTGTATATAGCCTCACTACTGTTATAGCCTCACTACTGTTATATTCTCACTACTGTTATAGCCTCACTACTGTTATAGCCTCGCTATTGTATATAGCCTCACTACTGTTATAGCCTCGCTACTGTTATAGCCTCGCTACTGTTATAGCCTCGCTACTGTTATAGCCTCGCTACTGTATATAGCCTCACTACTGTTATAGCCTCGCTACTGTTATAGCCTCGCTACTGTATATAGCCTCGCTACTGTTATTTTTATTTCTTTACTTACCTACTGTTCACCTAATACCTTAAAAAAAAAAAGTCTTGCGCTGTTGGTTAGAGCCTGTAAGTAAGCATTTCACTGTAAGGTCTACACCTGTTGTATTCAGCGCACGTGCCAAATAAACTTTGATTTGATCACTATTGGACATCTTGGCCCCTGGGACTGGCTGTGTAGTCGCGAGTCAGAGTGGGGCGCATAGCGCAGACACTACTGCGAGGGCTGAGATATGATACTGTTCCCCTGGCATTAATCTATGTGTTGAGTAATACCCTACCATCACCATCACCATTGATTTTAGTGATGACACAACACACAGGGTAATACTACACCCATATTGATTAAATGTTGATTAAATGTTCGCAGTGCTCTCTGTTTCTTGTCATGCAGGGAAAGGTGGGGTTCGTTCTCTGTTTCTTGTCATGCAGGGAAAGGTGGGGTTCGTTCTCTGTTTCTTGTCATGCAGGGAAAGGTGGGGTTCGTTCTCTGTTTCTTGTCATGCAGGGAAAGGTGGGGTTCGTTCTCTGTTTCTTGTCATGCAGGGAAAGGTGGGGTTCGTTCTCTGTTTCTTGTCATGCAGGGAAAGGTGGGGTTCGTTCTCTGTTTCTTGTCATGCAGGGAAAGGTGGGGTTAGTTCGGAGGGGAACTGAGCCAATGCATCTTTTTCTGTCTTTCTCCATCAATGCTTCTCTGTTTGATTTTACAGAATGAGAGAACAATCTGTTTTCTCTTCATTTCCTTCCAACCCAACTCTCTCTCTTTGTCTCTCTCTCTCTCTCTCCTCATCTCTCTCTCTCCTCATCTCTCTCTCTCTCTCTCTCTCTCTCTCTGTGGTGGTTATGAGTGTACCATGCTGTGTCTGAGGACAGCGTTCCCAGACTCCCTCTGTCTGTGCTGTGTCTCTGTTGGATACAGTGAGGCTGGTAGACTGTGCCGCAGGGTGGTTTGCTGTAGTCTCTCTCTCTGTCTCTCTCTCTCTAATTCCTCAGATAGTCTGTTGAGCTCTAGTGTAGAGCTCTGTAGTCTTTAGTTGAGGCCTTCAGGAAAACAACCCTCCCCCAATGTAAGAAGACAGATTAATGAAGGGAACATATTGTGTGTGTGTGTGCGCAGACTACATAGAGGTGTATGCTTGTGATTGAGTTACCCCAAGGCACTTAGATTTGTGTGTATTGTTGTGAAATTGTTAGGTATTTCTTGTTAGATATTACTGCACTGTTAGAGCTAGAAACCCAAGCATTTACACCCGCAATAACATTTGCAAAACACGTGCATGTGACCAATAATATTTGATTTGATTATATTTGTGTTCTCCTGTGTAGCACAGCCCTGACCTAAAGCAATGTATCACTTTATCACATTGTCTTTTGTTATAGAAGGAATAAGCAACCCTTCTCCCTGATAACGCCTCTAAGTACACTGAGTGTACAAACAAGGGCTCCCAAGTGGCGCAGCAGTCTTAAGGCACTGCATCTCAGTGCAAGAGGCGAAACTACAGTCCCTGGTTCGAATCCAGGCTGTATCACATCCGGCTGTGATTGGGGGTCACATTTGGCCCCCCATCGTCTGGGTTTGGCCGGGGTAGGCTGTCATTGTAAGTAAGAATTTGTTCTTAACTGACTTGCCTAGTTAAATAAAATAAAAAAATAGGAACACCTTCCTAATATTGAGTTGCACCTCTTTTTGCCCTAAATGCGTCAGGGCATGGACTCTACAAGGTGTCGAAAGCGTTCCACAGGGATAATGGCCCATGTTGACTCCAATGCTTCCCACCGTGTCAAGTTGGCTGGATGTCCTTTGGGTGGTGGCCTATGAGTACCATGGCGTTATGAGTACCATGGCGTTATGAGTACCATGGCGTTATGAGTACCATGGCGTTATGAGTACCATGGCGTTATGAGTACCATGACGTTATGAGTACCATGGCGTTATGAGTACCATGAGTACCATGGCGTTATGAGTACCATGGCGTTATGAGTACCATGGCGTTATGAGTACCATGGCGTTATGATTACTATGAGTACCATGGCGTTATGAGTACCATGAGTACCATGGCGTTATGAGTACTATGAGTACCATGGCGTTATGAGTACCATGGCGTTATGAGTACCATGGCGTTATGAGTACCATGAGTACCATGGCGTTATGAGTACCATGAGTACCATGGCGTTATGAGTACCATGAATACCATGGCGTTATGAGTACCATGGCGTTATGAATACCATGGCGTTATGAGTACCATCAGTACCATGGCATTATGAGTACAATGAATACCATGGCGTTATGAGTACCATGGCGTTATGAGTACCATGGCGTTATGAGTACCATCAGTACCATGGCGTTATGAGTACCATGGCGTTATGAGTACCATGGCGTTATGAGTACCATGGCGTTATGAGTACCATGAGTACCATGGCGTTATGAGTACCATCAGTACCATGGCGTTATGAGTACCATGAATACCATGGCGTTATGAGTACCATGAGTACCATGGCGTTATGAGTACCATGGCGTTATGAGTACAATGAATACCATGGCGTTATGAGTACCATGGCGTTATGAGTACAATGAATACCATGGCGTTATGAGTACCATGGCGTTATGAGTACAATGAATACCATGGCGTTATGAGTACAATGAGTACCATGGCGTTATGAGTACAATGAGTACCATGGCGTTATGAGTACCATGGCGTTATGAGTACAATGAATACCATGGCGTTATGAGTACCATCAGTACCATGGCATTATGAGTACCATGAGTACCATGGCATTATGAGTACCATGAGTACCATGGCGTTATGAGTACCATGAATACCATGGCGTTATGAGTACCATCAGTGCCATGGCGTTATGAGTACCATGGCGTTATGAGTACCATGGCGTTATGAGTACCATCAGTACCATGGCGTTATGAGTACCATGGCGTTATGAGTACCATGGCGTTATGAGTACCATGGCGTTGCATGATTGCTTGGCTTCAAGTCGGGATACAAGTGACGACGTTCACTTCGTGTTCTGACAAGGCTGGCATCTGGAGCTGAAATGATTTGGTAGTTCAACTTGGGATGACACGGGTTCATCAAACTAGCATTGGGGTCGTTTTGACGACTACATGTTTCCGTAAGAGACAACCATGTCTCTTCATTCCATTCCATTTGATAGCCCTCTTCGGCAACAGCTTTCACTGTTTTTCTAGGATATCTGAGAGATCTGATATTTGTGTTGAACTGAACTGTTTTTGGTTAGACTTTTACGTAGGCACATACTGTACGTGTGGCAAAACAACATGTTTTGAACATCTCCGATATCATTTCCCTGTTAGCGCGAGATTACTGGAAGCCTGTCTCCTGTCCTGGCTGGCAGCTGAGTTCTGAATGTCCTCTGAATGGTGTTATCACAATATTAGCCCTGTCTGTCTTCCTACTCACACACACACACACACACACACACACACACACACACACACACACACACACACACACACACACACACACACACACACACACACACACACACACACACACACACACACAGGTACTATCCTTCCCTTTTTCTCCGTTCCCCTCAGGGCAACAAAAACATGACAGAAGTAGAAACCTCAAAGCCGCAGAGGGAGGAACGAAAAACACTTCTCTCCAACACAGCACAAAACAGCCCTTTGTAATTCAGTCATGGGTCGAAATGTTTTTTTGGCGCCTTAAGTTTGGAAGTTGTTCTCAATTGCTCTGACTCTGTCCGTAGACGGTTTTAACAGGAGACAAAGCTGCTAATCAGATTACAAGATCAATCCAATTTGTAGTTGAACAAGGGGACTTTTCAGAGATGAGTGTGTCTCTGAGACATACTGAGGCATCTAGGTTTGTTTGAAGGAGTTGTTCCATTCAGATGCCATCAGATAGACTTTCTCTCCTCTGAAGAGTGTACAGTGGGGCATGTATTTTGGGGTGTGTGTCTTTTCACTTTGTCTGTGAGTTGTGTGTGTGTTTGTATGCATGTGTGTGCCTGTCTCTCCGTGTGTGTGTGTGTGTGTGTGTCTGTGTCTATAACAGCCAACCCCTGGTATTTGAGATGAACCCACAGGGCTGTGAGTCAGTGTCTGAAAGGACAGGAGGTGACTGTTGCGGCAGGCTCCTTCATTCCTCTCTACACCACTTCTCACAAAGGGGCAGAGGACTGAGCAGAGCAGCAAAGCTCCTTCATTCCTCTACACCACTTCTCACACTTCTCACAAATGGGCAGAGGACTGAGCAGAGCAGCAAAGCTCTTTATTGCCTCTCTTTGTCTCTCTC
Source organism: Salvelinus fontinalis (assembly GCF_029448725.1). Taxonomy (NCBI): domain Eukaryota; kingdom Metazoa; phylum Chordata; class Actinopteri; order Salmoniformes; family Salmonidae; genus Salvelinus; species Salvelinus fontinalis. The sequence goes on from NC_074675.1 coordinate 48,451,853, forward strand.
CAGCTCCTCCTCTCTCTGTCTTTCACCTTCACTCTATAATAATACTCTTCCGTAAACATGACCTTGTTCTCAGTCTCTGGTCTCTCCATAAAATCTCTCATTCCTACTTTCTTTCCATCGACCCAACCTTCCTTTGTATATTGCCTCTCCCCAATAGTGTCTCTTTCTCTCTCTCATTCTTCCTCTCTAATGAGGGTGTCTGTAAGATAATGGTTGAAGTCCCTCCCTTTCTTCTCTCCAGTATTCCCAGTTGGAGAGGGGGAGGGATTCCAGTTAGCCTGTGTCTCTCTGACGTTACTCCCTGTACGGTGATCCGGTCCCCCTGTGTGTCTCTGACGTTACTCCCTGTACGGTGATCCGGTCCCCCTGTGTGTCTCTGACATTACTCCCTGTACGGTGATCCGGTCCCCCTGTGTGTCTCTGACATTACTCCCTGTACGGTGATCCGGTCCCCCTGTGTCTCTCTGACATTACTCCCTGTACTGTGATCCGGTCCCCCTGTGTCTCTCTGACGTTACTCCCTGTACTGTGATCCGGTCCCCCTGTGTGTCTCTGACGTTACTCCCTGTACGGTGATCCGGTCCCCCTGTGTCTCTCTGACGTTACTCCCTGTACTGTGATCCGGTCCCCCTGTGTGTCTCTGACGTTACTTCCTGTACGGTGATCCGGTCCCCCTGTGTGTCTCTGACGTTACTTCCTGTACGGTGATCTGGTCCCCCTGTGTCTCTCTGACGTTACTTCCTGTACGGTGATCCGGTCCCCCTGTGTGTCTCTGACGTTATTCCCTGTACGGTGATCCGGTCCCCCTGTGTCTCTCTGACGTTACTTCCTGTACGGTGATCCGGTCCCCCTGTGTGTCTCTGGCGTTACTTCCTGTACGGTGATCCGGTCCCCCTGTGTGTCTCTGGCGTTACTTCCTGTACGGCGATCCGGTCCCCCTGGCCACGAAGCCTCCCCACGAGGGAACAGGGAGAGATGGGAGATGAAAGAGGGGAGGTAGTTGGTGCCCTTACCACATCTATGCTACAGAGGTTGCCGGGGAACGTGGTTTGGGTTTGACCCAAAGTAGATCTCTAATGTAGAGGGAAGGATACAGTTTAAGAGTGAGGTGGTGTTGTCCTCAGAGTGGCACTTTGCTCCTGGAAAGGGCTAGAGGATTTAGCTAATGGCTCACAGACGCTAGGGAAGTTAGCACTGTAAGATCAAACTGTCTGGCCTATTTTACGGTGTTGGATGTGATGTGAACATTTATGACATAGACAAATAATGTGGTGTTTTGGTCATCAAAATGGACTTGTTTATACAGACTTTGTTGATGTATTCCATTGAGGGTGAGACTAGAGTCAAAAGGAGGCATATCTATGCCAGGTTACACGTATATACACACACACACACACTATAAACAGGTTAATTGGTGCGTAAACTTTGGGTCTTTAAGAGCATGGTTCTACAAGGTGAAGTCATTCTTTCACTAAGCTAGTTTGTCTCCCTGCCCTTTGCCTTTTGTATTTTCACACACACACACACACACACACACACACACAAACACACACACACACACAAACACACCAACTGCATGCATCCGTTTCACCCACACTATTTTAATGTTAGATCTGTGCAGACACACACACACACACACACACACACACACACACACACACACACACACACACACACACACACACACACACACACACACACACACACACACACACACACACACACACACACACACACACACACACACACACTGTAGCCTACAGTTCTAACTGTCAACACCAGACGGGGGACGCAGCCCTCACATTCCTCCAATCAATGCTCCTGTGTGCGTCGTGTGTGTGCTGGAGGCTGTTGTAGCCTCAGCCAGGGATATTGTACCCTATTTGATGTGCAGCGGTCCATCCTCTGGGCTTTTTAATAAAGACGCCGGTTATCTGTAATAAGCAATAATAACAAGTCTCTCTGGGCTGAGAAGAGGTCCTTCTCATATCCTAGTAGAGGAAATGGAAATGAATCTGGGCTGGACACTGTGTGTTTTTGGTAAGGCTGTGTGTGTTGAGGTCTGGCCTGGACACTGTGTGTTTTTGGTAAGGCTGTGTGTGTTGAGGTCTGGCCTGGACACTGTGTGTTTTTGGTAAGGCTGTGTGTGTTGAGGTCTGGGCTGGACACTGTGTGTTTTTTGTAAGGCTGTGTGTGTTGAGGTCTGGGCTGGACACTGTGTGTTTTTGGTAAGGCTGTGTGTGTTGGGGTCTGGGCTGGACACTGTGTATTTTTTGTAAGGCTGTGTGTGTTGAGGTCTGGGCTGGACACTGTGTGTTTTTTGTAAGGCTGTGTGTGTTGAGGTCTGGGCTGGACACTGTGTGTTTTTGGTAAGGCTGTGTGTGTTGAGGTCTGGCCTGGACACTGTGTGTTTTTAGTAAGGCTGTGTGTGTTGAGGTCTGGGCTGGACACTGTGTGTTTTTGGTAAGGCTGTGTGTGTTGAGGTCTGGCCTGGACACTGTGTGTTTTTGGTAAGGCTGTGTGTGTTGAGGTCTGGGCTGGACACTGTGTGTTTTTGGTAAGGCTGTGTGTGTTGAGGTCTGGGCTGGACACTGTGTGTTTTTGGTAAGGCTGTGTTTGTTGAGGTCTGGGCTGGACACTGTGTTTTAAATACAAAGTTGGTTTGAGAGAGACAGGAGGGGTAGAGGGAGAGACTGGCAGGTGTTTAGGGCTAGAGGGAGAGACTGGCAGGTGTTTAGGGCTAGAGGGAGAGACTGCCAGGTGTTTAGGACTAGATGGAGGGCTAGAGGGAGAGACTGGCAGGTGTTTAGGGATAGAGGGAGAGACTGGCAGGTGTTTAGGGCTAGAGGGAGAGACTGGCAGGTGTTTAGGGCTAGAGGGAGAGACTGGCAGGTGTTTAGGGCTAGAGGGAGAGACTGGCAGGTGTTTGGGGCTAGAGGGAGAGACTGGCAGGTGTTTGGGGCTAGAGGGAGAGACTGGCAGGTGTTTGGGGCTAGAGGGAGAGACTGGCAGGTGTTTGGGGCTAGAGGGAGAGACTGGCAGGTGTTTGGGGCTAGAGGGAGAGACTGGCAGGTGTTTAGGGCTAGAGGGAGAGACTGGCAGGTGTTTAGGGCTAGAGGGAGAGACTGGCAGGTGTTTGGGGCTAGAGGGAGAGACTGGCAGGTGTTTGGGGCTAGAGGGAGAGACTGGCAGGTGTTTAAGGCTAGAGGGAGAGACTGGAAGGTGTTTAGGGCTAGAGGGAGAGACTGGCAGGTGTTTAGGACTAGATGGAGGGCTAGAGAGAGAGACTGGCAGGTGTTTAGGGCTAGAGGGAGAGACTGGCAGGTGTTTAGGGCTAGAGGGAGAGACTGGCAGGTGTTTAGGGCTAGAGGGAGAGACTGGCAGGTGTTTAGGGCTAGAGGGAGAGACTGGCAGGTGTTTAGGGCTAGAGGGAGAGACTGGCAGGTGTTTGGGGCTAGAGGGAGAGACTGGCAGGTGTTTGGGGCTAGAGGGAGAGACTGGCAGGTGTTTAGGGCTAGAGGGAGAGACTGCCAGGTGTTTAGGACTAGATGGAGGGCTAGAGGGAGAGACTGGCAGGTGTTTGGGGCTAGAGGGAGAGACTGGCAGGTGTTTAGGGCTAGAGGGAGAGACTGGCAGGTGTTTAGGGCTAGAGGGAGAGACTGGAAGGTGTTTAGGGCTAGAGGGAGAGACTGCCAGGTGTTTAGGACTAGAGGGAGAGACTGGCAGGTGTTTAGGACTAGATGGAGGGCTAGAGGGAGAGACTGGCAGGTGTTTAGGGCTAGAGGGAGAGACTGGCAGGTGTTTAGGGCTAGAGGGAGAGACTGGCAGGTGTTTAGGGCTAGAGGGAGGGACTGGCAGGTGTTTAGGGCTAGAGGGAGAGACTGGCAGGTGTTTAGGGCTAGAGGGAGAGACTGGCAGGTGTTTAGGGCTAGAGGGAGAGACTGGCAGGTGTTTAGGGCTAGAGGGAGAGACTGGCAGGTGTTTGGGGCTAGAGGGAGAGACTGGCAGTTGTTTAGGGCTAGAGGGAGAGACTGCCAGGTGTTTAGGACTAGATGGAGGGCTAGAGGGAGAGACTGGCAGGTGTTTGGGGCTAGAGGGAGAGACTGGCAGGTGTTTAGGGCTAGAGGGAGAGACTGGCAGGTGTTTAGGGCTAGAGGGAGAAACTGGAAGGTGTTTAGGGCTAGAGGGAGAGACTGCCAGGTGTTTAGGACTAGAGGGAGAGACTGGCAGGTGTTTAGGACTAGATGGAGGGCTAGAGGGAGAGACTGGCAGGTGTTTAGGGCTAGAGGGAGAGACTGGCAGGTGTTTAGGGCTAGAGGGAGAGACTGGCAGGTGTTTAGGGCTAGAGGGAGGGACTGGCAGGTGTTTAGGGCTAGAGGGAGAGACTGGCAGGTGTTTAGGGCTAGAGGGAGAGACTGGCAGGTGTTTAGGGCTAGAGGGAGAGACTGGCAGGTGTTTAGAACTAGAGGGAGAGACTGGCAGGTGTTTAGAACTAGAGGGAGAGACTGGCAGGTGTTTAGGGCTAGAGGGAGAGACTGGCAGGTGTTTAGGACTAGAGGGAGAGACTGGCAGGTGTTTAGGGCTAGAGGGAGAGACTGTCAGGTGTTTAGGGCTAGAGGGAGAGACTGTCAGGTGTTTAGGGCTAGAAGGAGAGACTGGCAGGTGTTTAGGGCTAGAGGGAGAGACTGGCAGGTGTTTGGGGCTAGAGGGAGAGACTGCCAGGTGTTTAGGACTAGAGGGAGAGACTGCCAGGTGGTTAGGGCTAGAAGGAGAGACTGGCAGGTGTTTAGGACTAGAGGGAGAGACTGGCAGGTGTTTAGGACTAGAGGGAGGGCTTGAGGGAGAGACTGGCAGGTGTTTAGGGCTAGAAGGAGGGCTAGAGGGAGAGACTGGCAGGTGTTTAGGGCTAGAAGGAGTGACTGGCAGGTGTTTAGGACTAGATGGAGAGACTGACAGGTGTTTAGGACTAGAGGGAGAGACTGGCAGGTGTTTGGGGCTAGAGGGAGAGACTGGCAGGTGTTTGGGGCTAGAGGGAGAGACTGGCAGGTGTTTAGGACTAGATGGAGGGCTAGAGGGAGAGACTGGCAGGTGTTTAGGGCTAGAGGGAGAGACTGGCAGGTGTTTAGGGCTAGAGGGAGAGACTGGCAGGTGTTTAGGGCTAGAGGGAGAGACTGGCAGGTGTTTAGGGCTAGAGGGAGAGACTGGCAGGTGTTTAGGGCTAGAGGGAGAGACTGGCAGGTGTTTAGAACTAGAGGGAGAGACTGGCAGGTGTTTAGAACTAGAGGGAGAGACTGGCAGGTGTTTAGGGCTAGAGGGAGAGACTGGCAGGTGTTTAGGACTAGAGGGAGAGACTGGCAGGTGTTTAGGGCTAGAGGGAGAGACTGTCAGGTGTTTAGGGCTAGAGGGAGAGACTGTCAGGTGTTTAGGGCTAGAAGGAGAGACTGGCAGGTGTTTAGGGCTAGAAGGAGAGACTGGCAGGTGTTTAGGACTAGAGGGAGGGCTTGAGGGAGAGACTGGCAGGTGTTTAGGGCTAGAAGGAGGGCTAGAGGGAGAGACTGGCAGGTGTTTAGGGCTAGAAGGAGTGACTGGCAGGTGTTTAGGACTAGATGGAGAGACTGACAGGTGTTTAGGACTAGAGGGAGAGACTGGCAGGTGTTTGGGGCTAGAGGGAGAGACTGGCAGGTGTTTGGGGCTAGAGGGAGAGACTGGCAGGTGTTTGGGGCTAGAGGGAGAGACTGGCAGGTGTTTAGGGCTAGAGGGAGAGACTGGCAGGTGTTTAGGGCTAGAGGGAGAGACTGGCAGGTGTTTAGGGCTAGAGGGAGAGACTGGCAGGTGTTTAGGGCTAGAGGGAGAGACTGGCAGGTGTTTAGGGCTAGAGGGAGAGACTGGCAGGTGTTTAGGGCTAGAGGGAGAGACTGGCAGGTGTTTAGGACTAGAGGGAGAGACTGCCAGGTGTTTAGGGCTAGAGGGAGAAACTGGAAGGTGTTTAGGGCTAGAGGGAGAGACTGCCAGGTGTTTAGGACTAGAGGGAGAGACTGGCAGGTGTTTAGGACTAGATGGAGGGCTAGAGGGAGAGACTGGCAGGTGTTTAGGGCTAGAGGGAGAGACTGGCAGGTGTTTAGGGCTAGAGGGAGAGACTGGCAGGTGTTTAGGGCTAGAGGGAGGGACTGGCAGGTGTTTAGGGCTAGAGGGAGAGACTGGCAGGTGTTTAGGGCTAGAGGGAGAGACTGGCAGGTGTTTAGGGCTAGAGGGAGAGACTGGCAGGTGTTTAGAACTAGAGGGAGAGACTGGCAGGTGTTTAGAACTAGAGGGAGAGACTGGAAGGTGTTTAGGGCTAGAGGGAGAGACTGCCAGGTGTTTAGGACTAGAGGGAGAGACTGGCAGGTGTTTAGGACTAGATGGAGGGCTAGAGGGAGAGACTGGCAGGTGTTTAGGGCTAGAGGGAGAGACTGGCAGTTGTTTAGGGCTAGAGGGAGAGACTGGCAGGTGTTTAGGGCTAGAGGGAGGGACTGGCAGGTGTTTAGGGCTAGAGGGAGAGACTGGCAGGTGTTTAGGGCTAGAGGGAGAGACTGGCAGGTGTTTAGGGCTAGAGGGAGAGACTGGCAGGTGTTTAGAACTAGAGGGAGAGACTGGCAGGTGTTTAGAACTAGAGGGAGAGACTGGCAGGTGTTTAGGGCTAGAGGGAGAGACTGGCAGGTGTTTAGGACTAGAGGGAGAGACTGGCAGGTGTTTAGGGCTAGAGGGAGAGACTGTCAGGTGTTTAGGGCTAGAGGGAGAGACTGTCAGGTGTTTAGGGCTAGAAGGAGAGACTGGCAGGTGTTTAGGGCTAGAGGGAGAGACTGGCAGGTGTTTGGGGCTAGAGGGAGAGACTGCCAGGTGTTTAGGACTAGAGGGAGAGACTGCCAGGTGGTTAGGGCTAGAAGGAGAGACTGGCAGGTGTTTAGGACTAGAGGGAGAGACTGGCAGGTGTTTAGGACTAGAGGGAGGGCTTGAGGGAGAGACTGGCAGGTGTTTAGGGCTAGAAGGAGGGCTAGAGGGAGAGACTGGCAGGTGTTTAGGGCTAGAAGGAGTGACTGGCAGGTGTTTAGGACTAGATGGAGAGACTGACAGGTGTTTAGGACTAGAGGGAGAGACTGGCAGGTGTTTGGGGCTAGAGGGAGAGACTGGCAGGTGTTTGGGGCTAGAGGGAGAGACTGGCAGGTGTTTAGGACTAGATGGAGGGCTAGAGGGAGAGACTGGCAGGTGTTTAGGGCTAGAGGGAGAGACTGGCAGGTGTTTAGGGCTAGAGGGAGAGACTGGCAGGTGTTTAGGGCTAGAGGGAGAGACTGGCAGGTGTTTAGGGCTAGAGGGAGAGACTGGCAGGTGTTTAGGGCTAGAGGGAGAGACTGGCAGGTGTTTAGAACTAGAGGGAGAGACTGGCAGGTGTTTAGAACTAGAGGGAGAGACTGGCAGGTGTTTAGGGCTAGAGGGAGAGACTGGCAGGTGTTTAGGACTAGAGGGAGAGACTGGCAGGTGTTTAGGGCTAGAGGGAGAGACTGTCAGGTGTTTAGGGCTAGAGGGAGAGACTGTCAGGTGTTTAGGGCTAGAAGGAGAGACTGGCAGGTGTTTAGGGCTAGAAGGAGAGACTGGCAGGTGTTTAGGACTAGAGGGAGGGCTTGAGGGAGAGACTGGCAGGTGTTTAGGGCTAGAAGGAGGGCTAGAGGGAGAGACTGGCAGGTGTTTAGGGCTAGAAGGAGTGACTGGCAGGTGTTTAGGACTAGATGGAGAGACTGACAGGTGTTTAGGACTAGAGGGAGAGACTGGCAGGTGTTTGGGGCTAGAGGGAGAGACTGGCAGGTGTTTGGGGCTAGAGGGAGAGACTGGCAGGTGTTTGGGGCTAGAGGGAGAGACTGGCAGGTGTTTGGGGCTAGAGGGAGAGACTGGCAGGTGTTTAGGGCTAGAGGGAGAGACTGGCAGGTGTTTAGGGCTAGAGGGAGAGACTGGCAGGTGTTTAGGGCTAGAGGGAGAGACTGGCAGGTGTTTAGGGCTAGAGGGAGAGACTGGCAGGTGTTTAGGGCTAGAGGGAGAGACTGGCAGGTGTTTAGGACTAGAGGGAGAGACTGCCAGGTGTTTAGGACTAGAGGAAGAGACTGTCAGGTGTTTAGGACTAGAGGGAGGGCTAGAGGGAGAGACTGGCAGGTGTTTGGGGTTAGGAGGTGTTGAGTGTGTTGGAGGCTCAGGCATGGTTGTGTGGCTACTATATGTTAACCAGTTCAGGCTGGATGTGACTCACATTCAGTCACTCGTGAGATGGGGAGAGGGTAGTGGGAGGAGGAAGAGACGGGGAGAAGAGTGGACTGGTAAAGGAGAAACGGTGTAGAGGAGGAGATTCTTGCTGTCTGCACCTCTCCTTTATTTATTTTTCTGTCTATCCCCCTCTGCCAGGAAATATAAGCACCAGCTGGGTGGGTGTGAACATTGTGTGTGTGTTTGTGTCTCAGACTCATGCAGGTGTGTAGTGAGAAACCGGTTTTCAGTGCTGTAGGCGTATTAGTCGTCTCTGATCTTTCCTCCCTCTGTCTTCGTCCTTCTGTCTTCCTCCCTCTGTCCCTCTGTCTTCCTCCCTCTATCCCTCTGCCATCCTCCCTCTATCCCTCTGTCTTCCTCCCTCTATTCCTCTGCCATCCTCCCTCTATCTCTCTGTCTTCCTCTCTCTATCCCTCTGTGTTCCTGCCTCTATCCCTCTGTCTTACTCCCTCTATCCCTCTGTCTTCCTCCCTCTGTCCTTCTGTCTTCCTCCCTCTGTCCCTCTGTCTTCCTCCCTCTGTCCTTCTGTCTTCGTCCCTCTGTCTTCCTCAATCTGTCTTCCTCCCTCTGTCCTTCTGTCTTCCCCTCTCTGTCCTTCTGTCTTCCTCTCTCTGTCCTTCTGTCTTCCTCCCTCTGTCCTTCTGTCTTCCTCCCTCTGTCCCTCTGTCTTCCTCCCTCTGCCATCCTCCCTCTATCTCTCTGTATTCCTCTCTCTATCCCTCTGTATTCCTGCCTCTATCCCTCTGTATTCCTGCCTCTATCCCTCTGTCTTACTCTCTCTATCCCTCTGTCTTACTCTCTCTATCCCTCTGTCTTACTCTCTCTACCCCTCTGTCTTACTCCCTCTATCCCTCTGTCTTCCTCCCTCTGTCCTTCTGTCTTCCTCCCTCTGTCCCTCTGTCTTCCTCCCTCTGTCCTTCTGTCTTCGTCCCTCTGTCTTCCTCAATCTGTCTTCCTCCCTCTGTCCTTCTGTCTTCCCCTCTCTGTCCTTCTGTCTTCCCCTCTCTGTCCTTCTGTCTTCCCCTCTGTCCTTCTGTCTTCCTCTCTCTGTACTTCTGTCTTCCTCTCTCTGTCCTTCTGTCTTCCTCTCTCTGTCCTTCTGTCTTCCTCTCTCTGTCCTTCTGTCTTCCTCTCTCTGTCCTTCTGTCTTCCTCTCTCTGTCCTTCTGTCTTCCTCTCTCTGTCCTTCTGTCTTCCTCTCTCTGTCCTTCTGTTCTCTGTCCTTCTGTCTTCCTCTCTCTGTCCTTCTGTCTTCCTCTCTCTGTCCTTCTGTCTTCCTCTCTCTGTCCTTCTGTCTTCCTCTCTCTGCCCTTCTGTCTTCCTCTCTCTGCCCTTCTCTCTTCCTCTCTCTGCCCTTCTCTCTTCCTCTCTCTGCCCTTCTGTCTTCCTCTCTCGGCCCTTCTGTCTTCCTCTCTCTGTCCCTTCTGTCTTCCTCTCTCTGTCTTCCTCTCTCTGTCCCTCTATCTTCCTCTCTCTGTCTTCCTCTCTCTGTCTTCCTCTCTCTGTCTTCCTCTCTCTATCCTTATGTCTTCCTCTCTCTGTCCCTCTGTCTTCCTCTCTCTGTCCCTCTGTCTTCTTCTATCTGTCCCTCTGTCTTCCTCTCTCTGTCTTCCTCTCTCTATCCTTATGTCTTCCTCTCTCTATCCTTATGTCTTCCTCTCTCTGTCCCTCTGTCTTCCTCTCTCTGTCCCTCTGTCTTCTTCTATCTGTCCCTCTGTCTTCCTCTCTCTGTCCCTCTGTCTTCCTCTCTCTGTCTTCCTCTCTCTGTCCCTCTGTCTTCCTCTCTCTGTCCCTCTGTCTTCCTCTCTCTGTCCCTCTGTCTTCCTCTCTCTGTCCCTCTGTCTTCCTCTCTCTGTCTTCCTCTCTCTGTCCCTCTGTCTTCCTCTCTCTGTCTTCCTCCCTCTATCCCTCTGTCTTCCTCTCTCTGTCTTCCTCCCTCTATCCTTCTGTTTATTTCTTCGTTCCACTGTTGCCTCTCCCAATTTCTCCTGGTCTACTATCCCCTGGGAAATAACTATCATACACACATTGGTGTGTATGTTCATGTGTTTAGCAGCAGGCCAAAGGTCCATCCCCTCGATACTGTGTTAGAGCTCTGCTATACACTAATCTCCACGTTGTTGTTCTGAGTATTACAGTATGTGTATGTCACAGGCTACCGCTAATAACAGACCCTAGTGGAATACTGTGGGGTCATTGAGTCTGGACTGCTATTCAATTTTTAGTTTTTATCTTGTTTTTAAGGGGTGGATCAGCTTAATATTGTGCATAGATTGTTGCTTCCATCAATGTAATTGTCTGCATCATTTTCAATCCCCCATATATTTTGGGGGTAAATATATATATATATACGTATGCATACATATACACATATATTGATAAACATACCTATATAGACATACTTTTTAAAAGAATATACCTTTATTATTCCCTGCAAACCCTACCACCCTTCCCCCAATTGGAGTAAACCAATAAACACTTAGGCTTCTACCTTCAGTTTATACATCTTATACACATTTTACAGACACAATCTATTTTACAATAGTTATATTTTGTTTGTTTTTAGTCCTTCTTCTATTTCTGATGTCCATCCAGTTTGATTTCTATTTGTAACTGTGCTATTTCACAACATTTCTGAACCTATATATATTTTACAAACCCTGTATGTTTTACATTGGTTATCCTGTTTGGGGTGCAAGCCCGACCTCGGACCGAAAATGACAACAGCTGCAGAGCGCGAAATTCAAAATCTATTTTTTAAAAATATTTAACTTTTACACATTAACAAGTCCAATACAGCATTTGAAAGATAAACATCTTGTCAATCCAGCCAACATGTCCGATTTTTTAAATGTTTTACAGAGAAAACACCACATATATTTATGTTAGCTCACCACCAAATACAAAAGTGGACAGACACGTATGAATTATGATTATGAAGTATGAATTATGATTGAAGTAGCATGCACAACCAACCGAAATAAACTAAAACCAACCTAAAGAGCCCAGAAAAAACGACCTCAGATGACAGTCATATAACATGTTACACAATAAATCTATGTTTTGTTCATAAAAAGTGCATATTTTAGCTATAAATCTGTTTTACATTGATGCTACCCAAAAATGCTAATACATAGCTACAGTCTGAATCCAGCCGGGAGTAGCCAGAGAAAATACATACACCAACGTCGGCTACTAATTACACCTCATAAAACATTTCAGAAAAACATATGGTGGATAACTAATGAAAGACAGATATCTTGTGAATACAGACAACATTTCCGATTTTTGAAGTGTTTTACAGCGAAAACACAATATATCGTTATATTAGCTAACATCATAAGCTAGCATAAGGCAGCATTGATTCTAGTCAAGCGCTAGCCTAGCATAGTTAGCAGCGTTAGCATTCAACAGTTCGACATATATATGAAAAAGCATCCCAAATTGGGTCTTATCTTTCTTGGTACTCCATCAGAATGTTGTAACGGGGTCCAATGTCCAGTAGAGTCTTTAGTTGGGTTCCAGAACGAATGATTTCCCTCTTTGGTTAGCTAGCACGGTAGCATTGCTGCGCCAGAAAGCGTTTCTTCAAAAAATTCTTCCGTCGTTTCACATCTAAAGTCCAGAATAAATTGCAATAATATAATTAAAGTATATTGAAAAAACAACCTTTAGGATGATTTTGTGACATGTAGCAAATAATATCGTAGTCAGGCATCATATTCAAAGTTATCTACCGAGATCAAATTATCCTTCGCGCCCGGATTTTTATTTTACCTGCGCATGTCTCACAAGAAGTTCTGTTATTCAGTCCAGGGACGAGATATTCGACCCCTTTCAATTCTCACTTCCGCATTACAGTCTGACGTACACCTCTGACGTTTCTCTATGGTCCCAAGTCAAATGGCCTTTTATAGAGAAGGTCTTAAAGAGACACATCGCATTTTGGGAAACTCAATTCGGCTGGGAAAATGGCTGTAAAAATATTTCTGTTCGACTTAGAGAAACAATTCAAACCTTTTTAGAAACTACAGACTGTTATCTATCCAACAGTAGTAAATATATGCATATTGGAAAATAAAAAGTTTCTTAGGAGGCCGTTTGAAAATGTGCACACATTTTCCAGTTTTTTCAATATTCAGCGTGCAGCCATAACAGGTTAACTTGTTATTAGTCCCACCCTTCAGCTCCATTCAACCCCTCCCATCTATCTCTTAACACCATCCATATTGGATTTCTATTTGCCATATATTTTTCAACTGTGCTGTGATGCTTCACAAAAGTACTGAACCTTTCTATTCTCATAGTTTCTACAGATTGTAAATTAACAGCACAATTTTTTGCTAAAATAATTATTATATTATTGATTGATCGACGATGGCTTTTCAAATCACCCAGTATTGCTATCTGCAGCATTAGTTATAGGCAAATGTTGCAATTCTTCAGCCATTCCTGGACCTGTGACCAAAAACGAGCTACATACGGACAATACCAAAATAAACGATCTAATGACTCTGCCTCCTCACAGCAAAATCTGCAGAGCTGGGAAGATTGTATCCCCCATATATATAACATTCTATTAGTTGCAAGAATTTTGTACAGTAATTTAAATAGAAAAATTTGAAATGGCTAGCTAGTTAGCGGGGTGCGTGCTAATAGCGTTTCAAACGTCACTAGCTCTGAGACTTGGAGTAGTTGTTCCCCTTGCTCTGCACGGGTAACGCTGCTTCGAGGGTGGCTGTTGTCGATGTGTTCCTGGTTCGAGCCCAGGTAGGAGCGAGGAGAGGGACGGAAGCTATACTGTTACACTGGCAATACTAAAGTACCTATTAGAACATCCAATAGTCAAAGGTATATGAAATACAAATCGTATAGAGAGAAATAGTCCTATAATTTCTATAATAACTACAACCTAAAACTTCTTACCTGGGAATATTGAAGAATCATGTTAAAAGGAACCACCAGCTTTCATATGTTCTCGTGTTCTGAGCAAGGAACTTAAATGTTAGCTTTCTTACATGGCACATATTGCACTTTTACTTTCTTCTCCAACACTTTGTTTTTGCATTATTTAAACCAAATTGAACATGTTTCATTATTTATTTGAGGCTAAAAAGATTTTATTGATGTATTATATTAAGTTAAAATAAGTGTTCATTCAGTATTGTTGTAATTGTCATTATTACAAATAAATAAAAAAAATCGGCCGATTTTTAAACGGTATCGACTTTTTTTTGGTCCTCCAATAATCGGTATCGGCGTTGAAAAATCATAATCGGTCGACCTCTAATGTAGATCCTCTATGAGGCCGTGGAGAATTGTGGTTTTAAAAGAAAACATGAATCATCCCGCGTACATTGACACCTTAGTTTTTAACCGAGCACCTACCCCGGGTCCGGGAGCACCCCCCACCCCCCCCCCACACTGATTAGCATCGCTAGCATAGCGTCACAATTAAATAGTAGCATCTAAATATCATTAAATCACAAGTCCAAGACACCTAATGAAAGATACAGATCCTGTGAATAAAGCCACCATTTCAGATTTTTAAAATGTTTTACAGGGAAGACACAATATGTAAATCTATTAGCTAAACACGTTAGCAAAAATCACCATTTTTCTTGTCCACCATTTTCTCTCAACACCAGTAGCTATCACCAATTCGGCTAAAGTAAGATATTTATAGCCCCTAACCAAGAAAAAACCTCCTCAGATGACAGTCTGATAACATATTTATGGTATAGGATAGGTTTTGTTAGAAAAATGTGCATATTTCAGGTAGATGTCATAGGTTACAATTGCACCCACCGTCACAAATGGACTAGAAAAACTACATAGAGCAACGTGTTTACCTACTTACTAATCATCAAACATTTCGTAAAAATACACAGCATACACTAATCGAAAGACACAGATCCTGTGAATACAGACAATATTTCAGATTTTCTAAGTGTCTTACAGCGAAAACACAATAAATCGTTATATTAGCATACCACATATGCAAACGTTACCAGAGCATTGATTCTAGCCAAAGAGAGCGATAACGTAAACATCGCCAAATATATTAATTTTTTCACTAACCTTCTCAGAATTCTTCCGATGACACTCCTGTAACATCACATTACACAATCCATATAGAGTTTGATCGAAAATGTGCATATTTAGCAGCACAAATCGTGCTTACACAATGGAAATACTGTCCAACTACTCAAGCAATCTGCCCGGCAGCATCATGATAATACAACTATTTTTATCGAAAACTATTCATAAACTTGACTAAAAAAATACAGGTTGGACATGAAATGAAAGATGTATTAGTTATTAATGCAACCGTAGAGTTAGATTTTTAAAATTAACGTTCCTAGACATACAGTGTGCGTTACAGCCAGACTAGTGACGCAATAACGGCGTCACTAATCACCATTATTGAGTTTACATTTTTCCACATAAAAACGGAATAACATCATAAATAGCTCTTACTTTTCGACGAGCTTCCATCAGAATCTTGCCATGGTGGTTCTTTGTCCAAAAGAATCGTTGCTTGGTTGTAAAACGTTGCATTCAACTTATGATATAGCAGCTAACTATAGCTAACAATTGCTAACATTAGCTAACGTGTCCAAATCCTCAATACGCAATACTGAGGAAATTCCGAAAAATAGCAATATACTCGCATAATCTGATATAACTCGGTTTCAAATAGCTTCGTTATGATGTTTCTAACACCTATATCAAATTAAATTACAGACTGATATATCTAAAGTTCATTACTGAGCGCTCAAATGGCATTCCCAGGTCTCTCTTTGCGTAAAGTTCAACGTCGAAAAGATGGCGTACCTCACTCCTTGGTCTTTTATAACCTCTGAGAGTTACGTAGGAACCCCATTCCACTTCTCATTGCTTACTGACATCCAGGGGAAGGCGGGTGCAGTTCGTGTCGTTCCATAGGATATACACACCCCTTTAAACTGAACTGAGATCAGAGCTTCGCTCTCAGACCTTCGCAAAACCTGTCATGGATTTCGCTGTAGAAAAAGTTCTGTTCCACTCAGAGACATAATTCAAACGGCTATAGAAACTAGATAGTGTTTTCTATCCAATAATAACAATAATATGCATATTGTACGATCAAGAATTGAGTAGGAAGCCGTTTCATCTGTAGAGACAATTATGCTAATTTGAAACAGCACCCCCTATAGTCGCAAGAAGTTAAGCCACGGATTTCTAATCCCTTAATATTACTGTTTGATCTAATTTTAACAGCTAACATTTCGATAATAAATAGATATGCTGATAGTGGACAACCTTGTTTTACTCCTCTAGATAGTTTAACCTGTTGAGGCTGGGGGCGCTGTTGTCACTATTTATGCTAATCGTGTAATTTTTGAAACGGCTTCCCACAAAATTCTTGATCGTACAATATGCATATTATTATTATTATTGGATAGAAAACAGTCTATAGTTTCTATAGGAGTTGAAATTTTGTCTCTAAGTGGAACAGAACCCATTCTACAGCAATTTCCCTGACATGGAGTCAGATTTCAGAAATGTTGGCCCCTGATCTGGAGTCAGTTAAAAGGCCACAGTTATTGCTATGAGTATACGGACACTGCTTACGTCTTCCCCTGGATGCCTTTACGTGATGACGATTTGAATGGGGTCGATTGCGCGTTCACAGGCACTATAAATTAAAAAACCCTGTAGCTAGTAAGTCTTTTGGAGCTGCGTTATGCGCGTGGAGGACACCGACCTGTTCCAAGCATTAGTGGAGGGAGTAATATCACTCTGGTCATGTTTCTACTCGTTATAGGAGTTAAAAACATCATAAGGTAGTTAATTTAAAGCGTTTTATAGCAATTTATATCCGCTTAGTGCGATTTTGGGACATTTATTTCTGAAACGCTGTGAATTGCTGGGCACGCTTCCAGTTCATCCCGAACGCAGTTGGCATTTCCACATGGCAAGAGGACAGCTTTCCACCAAAAGACGATTAGACCCAAGAAAGGATCCTTTGCCCAAGATACTGATGGAAGAACAGCTCAAAGTAGGACATTTTTATTATGATAAATCGTGTTTCTGTCGAAAAATGTTAGTGGCTTAGGACGCCATGTTTTTTGACGTAGCTTCGCTTGGCGCAAACTGTATTGAAAAGTAAGGATAATTAAAAAAATGTAATTCGGCGATTGTATTAAGAATTAAATTGTCTATCAATCCCTGTCCACCCTATATTTTTTAGTCACGTTTATGAGTATTTATGTATAAGAGTAGATCACTGTCTAACATGGCGCACGGACATTTTCTCACCAGCTGGGCTACATTTCACATTGTCTAACCATGATTTTGGTGGCTAAATATGCACATTTTCGATCAAACTCTATATGGATTGTGTAATATGATGTTACAGGAGTGTCATCTGAAGAATTCTGAGAAGGTTAGTGAAAAAATTAATATATTTTGGCGATGTTGACGTTATCGCTCACTTTGGCTAGAATCAATGCTGGGCTGCTATGTGCTATGTGCTATGCTAATATAACGATTTATTGTGTTTTCGCTGTAAGACACTTAGAAAATCTGAAATATTGTCTGTATTCACAGGATCTGTGTCTTTCGATTAGTGTATGCTGTGTATTTTTACGAAATGTTTGATGATTAGTAAGTAGGTAAACACGTTGCTCTATGTAGTTATTCTAGTCCATTTGTGACGGTGGGTGCAATTGTAACCTATGCCATCTACCTGAAATATGCACTTTTTTCTAACAAAACCTATCCCATACCATAAATATGTTATCAGACTGTCATCTGATGAGTTTTTTTCTTGGTTAGGGGCTATAAATATCTTAGTTTAGCCGAATTGGTGATAGCTACTGGTGTTGGTGGACAAATAAAAGATGGTGGATTATGCTAATGTGTTTTTAGGTAATAGATTTACATCTTTACATATTGTGTCTTCCCTGTAAAACATTTTAAAAATCGGACATGTTGGCTGGATTCACAAGATCTGTGTCTTTCATTAGCTGTATTGGACTTTAATGTGTGAAAGTTAAATATTTAAAAAAAATATTTTTTTTGAATTTCGCGGCTCTGCCTTTTCAGTGGGGGTGGGGGGGGAGTGCCGCTAGCGGCACCCTCATCCTAGACAGGTTAAAACTTTCTTAGATGTAGCCATTATTTACTATTTTACACCTTGGGTTACTATACATAACTTTAACCCATTTCATAAGAGATTCCCCAAAATTGAAATATTCTAGGCATTTATATATAAGCTCCAGTCGTACTTTTTCAAAAGCCTTTTCAAAGTCAGCTATGAATACCAGGCCTGGTTTCCCAGATATTTCATAGTATTCTATTGTTTCCAGTACTTGTCTTGTATTATCTACAATGTATCGCCCATGTAAAAAAACTGTCTGATTAGGATGAATAATATCTGACAATACTATGTGCCAAGCATTTTGCTAGGATTTTTGTATCACAACACTGAAGTGTAAGCGGTCTCCACTGTTTTAAATGGGCTGGATCTTTATATATACCACTTGGGTCCTGTATCAGTAATAATGATATCAGACCTTCTTGTTGCTTGTCTGATAATCTACCATTTATATAGGAGTGGTTAAAACATGGTCCTCTAAGTATATCAAAAAAAGTTTTGTATACTTTCACTGGTATGCCATCCAGCCCTGGAGTTTTCCCATCCTTAAAGGCCCCAATTGCATCAAGAAGTTCCTCCTCTGTAATTTAGCCCTCACACAAGTCTTTCTGTACAGATGTTAATTTTACACTATTATTAGGGAAAAGATCCATACAATTAGCTTCGATTAGTGGACATGGAGGAGACTGAAACAAAAACATATTCTTAAAGTACTTTACTTCCTCTTACAAAATATCATTCGGTGAATCATGCGTGACTCCATCATTTGTAACAAGTTTTAATAAAAAATGTTTGGTAGCATTTCTATATTGAAGATTGAAAAAGAATTTGGTGCATTTTTCCCCATATTCCATCCAGTTCGCTTTATTTTTATAATATATTACACTGGATCTTTCTTTAATACGTTCCTCCATTTCCTTTTGTTTTTCCTCTAACTTATTCTGTGCCTCTATGGTACAGTTTTTATTGCTACCTAACTGTACTGTTAGTCCTTCAATTTCCTTTGTTAATATGGACTTTTTGATCTAAATTGCTTTTGTTTTATAGATGAGTACTGAATTGCATTGCCTCTAAAGGCACATTTAAAAGTGTCCCATACAATAAGGGGATCTGCTGTACCTATGTTATGTCTGAAAAAGTCAGTTATAAAATCTTCTATCCTAGTTCTAAACAATTTATCATCTAGTAGGCTTTGATTAAATTTCCAATATCCTCGCCCACGTGGAAATTCTGTAAGAGAAAAATATATGCCAATTATGTGATGGTATCCTATCAACACTTTTTAAACTTTTGGTGCCAGAGAGAATGGCATAAGAAAGTAGTCAAGACGACTAGCTTGATTAAGCCTCCTCCATGTATATCTCACTAGGTCAGGGTATTTAAGTCTCCATACATCCACTAATTCCAATATATCCATGACATTCATGATTTCCTTAACCTGTCTAGGATCAGCGTGGCGCTAGCGGCACCCCCCCCCCCCCCCCCCCCCCCCACTGAAAAACCAGTGCCGCGAAATTCAAAAAAAATATTTTTTTAAAATATTTAACTTTCACACATTAAAGTCCAATACAGCTAATGAAAGACACAGATCTTGTGAATCCAGTTGTCACGCCCTGGCCTTAGTATTATTGGTTTTCTTTATTATTTTAGTTAGGTCAGGGTGTGACATGGGGAATGTTTTTGTTTTGTTGGTTTTGGGTGTTGTTTATGGTAAAGGGGTTGTGTATAGTATATGGGTTTGTGTGGAGTACAGGTTTCTAGTATTGTCTATGTATGTTTAGTTGTCTAGGAGAGTCTATGGTTACCTGAATGAGTTCCCAATTAGAGACAGCTGATTTCGGTTGTCTCTGATTGGGAGCCTTATTTAGGGTAGCCATAGGCTCTCATTGGTTGTGGGTAATTGTCTATGTCAGAACGTTTGTAGCATGTCTGTCTATGCACAACGTTTGTAGCTTCACGGTCGTTTTGTTAGTTTGTATAGAGTTTTGTGTCGTGTTCATCTTCGTGGTGTTAATAAAAGAAGATGGCTTATTTTCCAAATGCTGCGTATTGGTCCGTCAATCCTCCACACGATCGTGACAGAATTACCCACCATAGGACCAAGCGGCATGACCAGCGGCAACAGGAGCAATACAAGGATTTATGGACATGGGAGGAAATTTTAGACCGGGAGGTACCAGGAGAATATAACCGCCCCAAAGCTGAGCTGGAGGCAGCGAAAGCAGAGAGGCGGCGATATGAGGAGCTAGCTCGGAGGCAGGAAAAGGAACCTACAAAGGATCTGGGTTACACTACGTGGGAGGAGATCGACAGGTGGGCGATCAACCCAGGGAGAGTGCCGGAGCCCGCCTGGGATTCTCTGGCGCAGTGCGAGGAGGGATACCGGCGAATGGAGGCAGCACGACGAAGCGGTAGGAAGCCTGTGGGAAAACCCAAAAAATTTCTTTGGGGGGGGCTTAAAGGGAGAGTGGCGAAGTCAGGTAGGAAACCTGCGCCTACTCCCTGTAATTACCGTGGAGAGCGAGAGTACGGGCAGACACCGTGTTACGCAGTAGAGCGCACGGTGTCTCCTGTACGTGTGCATAGCCCGGTGCGGGTTATTCCACCTCCCCGCACTGGCAGGGCTAGATTGAGTATTGAGCCGGATGTCATGAAGCCGGCCCTACATATCTGGCCACCAGTGCGTCTCCTCGGGCCGGTTTACATGGCACCAGCCTTACGCATGGTGTCCCCGGTTCGCCTACATTGCCCGGTGCGGGTTATTCCACCTCCCCGCACTGGTCGGGCAACGGGGAGCATTCAACCAGGTAAGGTTGGTCAGGCTCAATGCTCAAGGGAGCCAATACGCCTGCACGGTCCGGTATTTCCGGCGCCACCTCCCCGCCCCAGTTCAGTGCCACCAGTGCCTACACCACGTAACAGGCTTCCAGTGTGTCTCCAGAGCCCTGTTCCTCCTCCACGCACTCGTCCTATGGTGCGTGTCTCCAGCCCGGTATCACCAATTCCGGCACCACGCACTAAGCCTTTTGTGCGTCTCCAGAGTCCTGTGCATCCTGTTGCTGCTCCCCGCATTAGCCCTGAGATGCGTGTCCCCAGTCCGGTACCACCAGTTCCGGCCCCACGCACTAGGCCTAATGTGCGTCCCCAGGGTCCAGTATGCCCTGTTCCTGCTCCCCGCACTAGCCCTGAGATGCGTGTCCCCAGCCCGGTGCCACCAGTCCCGGCACCACGCACCAGGCCTACAGTGCGCCTCAGCCGGCAGGAGTCTGCCGTCTGCACAGCAATGACTGAACTGCCCGTCTCCCCAGCGCCATCTGAGCCATCCGTCTCCCCAGCGCCATCTGAGCCATCCGTCTCCCCAGCGCCATCTGAGCCATCCGTCTGCAATGAGCCTGCAAAGCCGCCCGTCTGCCATGAGCCTGCAAAGCCGCCCGTCTGCCATGAGCCCACTGAGCCGTCCGCCAGACAGGAGCCGCTAGAGCCGCCAGCCAGACAGGAGCCGCTAGAGCCGTCCGCCAGACAGGAGCCGCTAGAGCCGTCCGTCAGACAGGATCTGCCAGAGCCGCCAACCAGACAGGATCTGCCAGAGCCGCCAACCAGACAGGAGCAGCCAGATCCGCCAACCAGACAGGAGCAGCCAGATCCGTCAGCTAGCCATGAGCAGCCAGATCCGTCAGCCAGCCATGAGCAGCCAGATCCGTCAGCTAGCCATGAGCAGCCAGATCCGTCAGCTAGCCATGAGCAGCCAGATCCGTCAGCTAGCCATGAGCAGCCAGATCCATCAGCTAGCCATGAGCAGCCAGATCCGTCAGCTAGCCATGAGCAGCCAGATCCGTCAGCTAGCCATGAGCAGCCAGATCCGTCAGCCAGCCATGGGCCATCCCTCAGTCCGGAGCTGCAGTCCCTCAGTCCGGAGCTGCAGTCCCTCAGTCCGGAGCTGCCATTCCTCAGTCCGGAGCTGCCCCTTACCCTGGTGCTGCCCCTTACCCTGGTGCTGCCCCTTACCCTGGTACTGCCCCTGACCCTGGTACTGTCCCTGACCCTAGTACTGCCCCTGACCCTGGTACTGCCTCTTACCCTGGTACTGCCCCTTAGTCCGGAACTGCCCCTGAATGCAATGGGGTTAAGGTGGAGGGGGGTCGTTTGGAGGAAGCCTAGGAGGTGTTTAGGTACTGTGGTGACGTGGGGACCGCGACCAGAGCCGGAGCCGCCACCGTGGATGGAAGCCCACCCAGACCCTCCCCTAGACTGTGTATGGTGCGCCCGGAGTTCGCGCCTCAAGGGGGGGGTTATGTCACGCCCTGGCCTTAGTATTATTGGTTTTCTTTATTATTTTAGTTAGGTCAGGGTGTGACATGGGGAATGTTTTTGTTTTGTTGGTTTTGGGTGTTGTTTATGGTAAAGGGGTTGTGTATAGTATATGGGTTTGTGTGGAGTACAGGTTTCTAGTATTGTCTATGTATGTTTAGTTGTCTAGGAGAGTCTATGGTTACCTGAATGAGTTCCCAATTAGAGACAGCTGATTTCGGTTGTCTCTGATTGGGAGCCTTATTTAGGGTAGCCATAGGCTCTCATTGGTTGTGGGTAATTGTCTATGTCAGAACGTTTGTAGCATGTCTGTCTATGCACAACGTTTGTAGCTTCACGGTCGTTTTGTTATTTTGTATAGTTTGTATTAAGTGTTCGTCTTTCATTTAAATAAATTCATTATGACTGCATACCTTGACGCGTATTGGTCCGACCCATGCTTCTCCTCTTCAGACGAAGAGGAGGAGAACGATCGTGACACCAGTCAACATTTCCGATTTTTAAAATGTTTTACAGGGAAGACACAATATGTAAAGATGTACATCTATTACCTAAAAACACATTAGCATAATCCACCATCTTTTATTTGTCCACCAACACCAGTAGCCATCACCAATTCGGCTAAACTAAGATATTTATAGCCCCTAACCAACAAAAAAACTCATTAGATGACAGTCTGACAGTCTCATATTTATGGTATGGGATAGGTTTTGTTAGAAAAAAGTGCATATTTCAGGTAGATGGCATAGTTTACAATTGCACCCACCATCACAAATGGACTAGAATAATTACAATGAGCAACGTGTTTACCTAACTACTAATCATCAAACATTTCGTAAAAATACACAGCATACACGAATCGAAAGACACAGATCCTGTGAATACAGACAATATTTCAGATTTTCTAAGTGTCTTACAGCGAAAACACAATAAATCGTTATATTAGCTTAGCACACAGCAATTAGCAGCCCAGCATTGATTCTAGCCAAAGTGAGCGATAAAAGTCAACATCGCCAAAAGATATTAATTTTTTCACTAACCTTCTCAGAATTCTTCCGATGACACTCCTGTAACATCACATTACAACATGCATATACAGTTTGATCGAAAATGTTTATATTTAGCCACCAAAATCATGGTTAGACAATGTGAAATGTAGACAAGCTGGTAAAGAAAAAGTCCTTGCGCCACTTAGACAGTGATCTACTCTTATACATAAATACTCATAAACGTGACTAAAAAATATAGGGTGGACAGGGATTGATAGACAATTTAATTCTTAATACAATTGCGTTATTACATTTTTTAATTTATCCTTACTTTTCAATACAGTTTGCGCCAAGCGAAGCTACGTCAAAAAACATGGCGTCCTAAGCCACTAAAATGTTTCGACAGAAACACGATTTATCATAATAAAAATGTCCTACCTTGAGCTGTTCTTCCATCAGTATCTTGGGCAAAGGATCCTTTCTTGGGAGAAATCGTCTTTTGGTGGAAAGCTGTCCTCTTGCCATGTGGAAATGTCAACTGCGTTCGGGATGAACTGAAAAGCGTGCCCAACTTTTCACATCGTTGCAAAAATAAATGTCCCAAAATCGCACTAAACGGATATAAATTGCTATAAAACGCTTTAAATTAACTACCTTATGATGTTTTTAACTCCTATAACGAGTGAAAAGATGACCGGAGAAATATAACAGGCTAAACTAACGCTTGGAACAGGTGCGCGCCGGTGTCCTCTAGGCTCATGACGCAGCTCCCAAAGAATGACTAGCTTCAGGGTTTTTTCATTTGTAGGGCCTGTGAACGCGCAATCGACCCCGTTGGAATCGTCATCACGTAAAGGCATCCAGGGGAAGACGTAAGAAGTGTCCGTATAGTCATAGCAACGACAGTGCCCTTTTAACTGACTTCAGAAGAGTGGCCAACATTTCTCAAATCTGACTCCATGTCAGGGAAATTGCTGTAGAATGGGCTCTGTTCCACTTAGAGACAAAATTTCAACTCCTATAGAAACTATAGACTGTTTTCTATCCAATAATAATAATAATATGCATATTGTACGATCAAGGATTTTGTGGGAAGCCGTTTAAAAAATTAGCCAAATTAGCATAAATAGTCTAAACAGCGCCCCCATCCCCAACAGGTTAAGTGCCTGAGGGTGATAGTTTGTAGTGTGATTTCCTTTCCGGTCCATAGAGGTATTTAAGACTGTATGAAAATCTCCCGCCATAATAATAGAGTCTAGTGTTGCTTGTGGAGTTGATACATTCTTATATGTGTAACGGCCGTCTTTCGGTGAGTGAGTAGACCAAGGCGCAGCGGGTGATGAATACATAATGTTTTATTGACAAGACGGAAAAACACGAAACGAAATACACTTGAATGATTAACAAAATAACAAAACGAACTAGACAGACCTAAACTAAGAACTTACATGAAACGAGGAACACATAAACAGGAACGACCGAACGAACTAGACGAGACAGTACCGTGTGGTGCAAAATACACAGACACAGCAACAATCACCCACAAACAAACAGTGAGAACAACCTACCTTAATATGACTCTCAATTAGAGGAAAACGCAAAACACCTGCCTCTAATTAAGAGCCATACCAGGCAACCCAAAACCAACATAGAAACAGAAAACATAGACTGCCCACTCAAAACTCACGCCCTGACCATCACACACATACAAAACAACAGAGAACAGGTCAGGAACGTGACAGAACCCCCCCCTCAAGGTGCGAACGCCGGGCGCACCAGCACAAAGTCCAGGGGAGGGTCTGGGTGGGCATCTGACCACGGTGGTGGCTCAGGCTCCGGACGCTGTCCCCACACCACCATAGTCACTCCCCGCTTCTGTATCCCCCTCCCAATGACCACCCTCCAACTAAAACCACCTAAATGAAGGGGCAGCACCGGGATAAGGGCCAGCACCGGGATAAGGGCCAGCACCGGGATAAGGGGCAGCACCGGGATAAGGGGCAGCACCGGGATAAGGGGCGGCAGGTCCTGGCTGAGGGACTCTGGCAGGTCCTGGCTGAGGGACTCTGGCAGGTCCTGGCTGAGGGACTCTGGCAGGTCCGGGCTGAGGGACTCTGGCAGGTCCGGGCTGAGGGACTCTGGCAGGTCCGGGCTGAGGGACTCTGGCAGGTCCGGGCTGAGGGACTCTGGCAGGTCCGGGCTGAGGGACTCTGGCAGGTCCGGGCTGAGGGACTCTGGCAGGTCCGGGCTGAGGGACTCTGGCAGGTCCGGATTGAAGGGCAGCTCATGACTGTAGGGCAGCTCATGACTGTAGGGCAGCTCATGACTGTAGGGCAGCTCATGACTGGAGGGCAGCTCTTGACTGGAGGGCAGCTCTTGACTGGAGGGCAGCTCTTGACTGGAGGGCAGCTCTTGACTGGAGGGCAGCTCTTGACTGGAGGGCAGCTCTTGACTGGAGGGCAGCTCTTGACTGGAGGGCAGCTCTTGACTGGAGGGCAGCTCTGACAGCTCCTGACTGGCTGGCGTCTCTGGCGGCTCCTGACTGGCTGGCGTCTCTGGCGGCTCCTGACTGGCTGGCGGCTCTGGCGGCTCCTGACTGGCTGGCGGCTCTGGCGGCTCCTGACTGGCTGGCGGCTCTGGCGGCTCCTGACTGGCTGGCGGCTCTAGCGGCTCCTGACTGGCTGGCGGCTCTAGCGGCCCCTGACTGACGGACGGCTATAATGGCTCGGGACAGACGGACGGCTCTAATGGCGCTGTGCAGACGGACGGCTCAGAAGGCGCTGGGCAGACAGACGGCTCAGACGGCGCTGGGCAGACAGACGGCTCAGACGGCGCTGGGCAGACAGACGGCTCAGACGGCGCTGGGCAGACAGACGGCTCAGACGGCGCTGGGCAGACAGACGGCTCAGACGGCGCTGGGCAGACAGACGGCTCAGACGGCGCTGGGCAGACAGACGGCTCAGACGGCGCTGGGCAGACAGATGGCTCAGGCGGCGCTGGGCAGACAGATGGCTCAGGCGGCGCTGGGCAGACAGATGGCTCAGGCGGCGCTGGGCAGACAGATGGCTCAGACGGCGCTGGGCAGACAGATGGCTCAGACGGCGCTGGGCAGACAGATGGCTCAGACGGCGCTGGGCAGACAGATGGCTCAGACGGCGCTGGGCAGACAGATGGCTCAGGCGGCGCTGGGCAGACAGATGGCTCAGGCGGCGCTGGGCAGACAGATGGCTCAGACGGCGCTGGGCAGACAGATGGCTCAGGCGGCGCTGGGCAGACAGATGGCTCAGACGGCGCTGGGCAGACAGATGGCTCAGACGGCGCTGGGCAGACAGATGGCTCAGACGGCGCTGGGCAGACAGATGGCTCAGACGGCGCTGGGCAGACAGATGGCTCAGACGGCGCTGGGCAGACAGATGGCTCAGGCGGCGCTGGGCAGACAGATGGCTCAGACGGCGCTGGGCAGACAGGCAGTGCAGAAGGCGTTGGGCAGACGACCGACTCTGCCCTGCTGAGGCGCACAGTAGGCCTGGTGCGTGGTGCCGGAACTGGAGGTACCGGGATGACGGCACGCACTTCAAGGCTAGTGCGGGGAGCAGGGACAGGGCACACTGACTTCTCGAAGCGCACTATAGGCCTGGTGCGTGGTACCGGAACTGGAGGTACCGGGCTGAGGGCACGCACCTCAGGGCGAGTGCGGGGAGAAGGAACAGTGCGTACAGGGCTCTGGAGACGCACAGATGGCTTAGTGCGTGGTGCCGGAACTGGAGGCACTGGGCTGGAGACACGCACCATAGGGAGAGTGCGTGGAGGAGGAACAGGGCTCTTAAAACGCACTGGAAGCCTGGTGCGTGGTGTAGGCACTGGTGGTACTGGGCTGGGGCGAGGAGGTAGCGCCGGAAATACCGGACCGTGTAGGCGTACTGGCTCCCTTGAGCACTGAGCCTGCCCAACCTTACCTGGTTGCATGCTCCCCGTAGCCCGTCCAGTGCGGGGAGGTGGAATAACCCGCACTGGGCTGTGTTGGCGAACCGGGGACACCATGCGTAAGGCTGGTGCCATGTAAGCCGGCCCAAGGAGACGTACTGGTGGCCAGATATGTAGGGCCGGCCTCATGACATTTGGCTCAATCTAGCCCTACCAGTGCGGGGAGGTGGAATAACCCGCACTGGGCTATGCACCCGTACAGGAGACATCGTGCGCTCTACTGCGTAACATGGTGTCTGCCCGTACTCCTGCTCTCCACGGTTAGCCTGGGAAGTGGGCGCAGGTCTCCTACCTGCCCTCGGCCCACTACCTCTCAGCCCCCCCCCCAAGAAATTTTTGGGTAGTACTTGCGGGCTTCCAGCCTTGCTTCCGTGCTGCCTCCTCATAACGTCGCCTCTCCGCTTTTGCTGCCTCCAGCTCCGCTTTGGGGCGGCGACACTCCACTGGCTCTGCCCAGGGTCCTTTACCGTCCAGGATCTCTTCCCATGTCCAATCCTCCTTTTCCCACTGCTGCTGTCGTTGCTGTCCGTTAACCCGCTGCTTGATCTGGGTTTGGTGGGTGATTCTGTAACGGCCGTCTTTCGGTGAGTGAGTAGACCAAGGCGCAGCGGGTGATGAATACATAAGGTTTTATTGACAAGACGGAAAAACACGAAACGAAATACACTTGAATGATTAACAAAATAACAAAACGAACTAGACAGACCTAAACTAAGAACTTACATGAAACGAGGAACACATAAACAGGAACGACCGAACAAACTAGACGAGACAGTACCGTGTGGTGCAAAATACACAGACACAGCAACAATCACCCACAAACAAACAGTGAGAACAACCTACCTTAATATGACTCTCAATTAGAGGAAAACGCAAAACACCTGCCTCTAATTAAGAGCCATACCAGGCAACCCAAAACCAACATAGAAACAGAAAACATAGACTGCCCACCCAAAACTCACGCCCTGACCATCACACACATACAAAACAACAGAGAACAGGTCAGGAACGTGACAGAACCGCCCCCTCAAGGTGCGAACGCCGGGCGCCCCAGCACAAAGTCCAGGGGAGGGTCTGGGTGGGCATCTGACCACGGTGGTGGCTCAGGCTCCGGACGCTGTCCCCACACCACCATAGTCACTCCCCGCTTCTGTATCCCCCTCCCAATGACCACCCTCCAACTAAAACCACCTAAATGAAGGGGCAGCACCGGGATAAGGGCCAGCACCGGGATAAGGGCCAGCACCGGGATAAGGGCCAGCACCGGGATAAGGGCCAGCACCGGGATAAGGGCCAGCACCGGGATAAGGGGCGGCAGGTCCTGGCTGAGGGACTCTGGCAGGTCCTGGCTGAGGGACTCTGGCAGGTCCTGGCTGAGGGACTCTGGCAGGTCCTGGCTGAGGGACTCTGGCAGGTCCTGGCTGAGGGACTCTGGCAGGTCCTGGCTGAGGGACTCTGGCAGGTCCGGGCTGAGGGACTCTGGCAGGTCCGGGCTGAGGGACTCTGGCAGGTCCGGGCTGAGGGACTCTGGCAGGTCCGGGCTGAGGGACTCTGGCAGGTCCGGGCTGAAGGGCAGCTCATGACTGTAGGGCAGCTCATGACTGTAGGGCAGCTCATGACTGGAGGGCAGCTCATGACTGGAGGGCAGCTCATGACTGGAGGGCAGCTCTTGACTGGAGGGCAGCTCTTGACTGGAGGGCAGCTCTTGACTGGAGGGCAGCTCTTGACTGGAGGGCAGCTCTTGACTGGAGGGCAGCTCTTGACTGGAGGGCAGCTCTTGACTGGAGGGCAGCTCTTGACTGGAGGGCAGCTCTGACAGCTCCTGACTGGCTGGCGTCTCTGGCAGCTCCTGACTGGCTGGCGTCTCTGGCATCTCCTGACTGGCTGGCGGCTCTGGCAGCTCCTGACTGGCTGGCGGCTCTGGCGGCTCCTGACTGGCTGGCGGCTCTGGCGGCTCCTGACTGGCTGGCGGCTCTAGCGGCTCCTGACTGACGGACGGCTCTAGCGGCTCCTGACTGACGGACGGCTCTAATGGCTCGGGACAGACGGACGGCTCTAATGGCTCGTGGCAGACGGACGGCTCAGAAGGCGCTGTGCAGACGGACGGCTCAGAAGGCGCTGGGCAGACGGACGGCTCAGAAGGCGCTGTGCAGACGGACGGCTCAGACGGCGCTGGGCAGACAGATGGCTCAGACGGCGCTGGGCAGACAGATGGCTCAGACGGCGCTGGGCAGACAGATGGCTCAGACGGCGCTGGGCAGACAGATGGCTCAGACGGCGCTGGGCAGACAGATGGCTCAGACGGCGCTGGGCAGACAGATGGCTCAGACGGCGCTGGGCAGACAGATGGCTCAGACGGCGCTGGGCAGACAGATGGCTCAGACGGCGCTGGGCAGACAGATGGCTCAGACGGCGCTGGGCAGACAGATGGCTCAGACGGCGCTGGGCAGACAGATGGCTCAGACGGCGCTGGGCAGACAGATGGCTCAGACGGAGCTGGGCAGACAGGCAGTGCAGAAGGCGTTGGGCAGACGGCCGACTCTGCCCTGCTGAGGCGCACAGTAGGCCTGGTGCGTGGTGCCGGAACTGGAGGTACCGGGATGACGGCACGCACTTCAAGGCTAGTGCGGGGAGCAGGGACAGGGCACACTGACTTCTCGAAGCGCACTATAGGCCTGGTGCGTGGTACCGGAACTGGAGGTACCGGGCTGAGGGCACGCACCTCAGGGCGAGTGCGGGGAGAAGGAACAGTGCGTACAGGGCTCTGGAGACGCACAGATGGCTTAGTGTGTGGTGCCGGAACTGGAGGCACTGGGCTGGAGACACGCACCATAGGGAGAGTGCGTGGAGGAGGAACAGGGCTCTTAAAACGCACTGGAAGCCTGGTGCGTGGTGTAGGCACTGGTGGTACTGGGCTGGGGCGAGGAGGTAGCGCCGGAAATACCGGACCGTGTAGGCGTACTGGCTCCCTTGAGCACTGAGCCTGCCCAACCTTACCTGGTTGCATGCTCCCCGTAGCCCGTCCAGTGCGGGGAGGTGGAATAACCCGCACTGGGCTGTGTTGGCGAACCGGGGACACCATGTGTAAGGCTGGTGCCATGTAAGCCGGCCCAAGGAGACGTACTGGTGGCCAGATATGTAGGGCCGGCCTCATGACATTTGGCTCAATCTAGCCCTACCAGTGCGGGGAGGTGGAATAACCCGCACTGGGCTATGCACCCGTACAGGAGACACCGTGCGCTCTACTGCGTAACATGGTGTCTGCCCGTACTCCCGCTCTCCACGGTTAGCCTGGGAAGTGGGCGCAGGTCTCCTACCTGCCCTCGGCCCACTACCTCTCAGCCACCCCCCAAGAAATTTTTGGGTAGTACTTACGGGCTTCCAGCCTTGCTTCCGTGCTGCCTCCTCATAACGTCGCCTCTCCGCTTTTGCTGCCTCCAGCTCCGCTTTGGGGCGGCGACACTCCACTGGCTCTGCCCAGGGTCCTTTACCGTCCAGGATCTCTTCCCATGTCCAATCCTCCTTTTCCCACTGCTGCTGTCGTTGCTGTCCGTTAACCCGCTGCTTGATCTGGGTTTGGTGGGTGATTCTGTAACGGCCGTCTTTCGGTGAGTGAGTAGACCAAGGCGCAGCGGGTGATGAATACATAATGTTTTATTGACAAGACGGAAAAACACGAAACGAAATACACTTGAATGATTAACAAAATAACTAAACGAACTAGACAGACCTAAACTAAGAACTTACATGAAACGAGGAACACATAAACAGGAACGACCGAACGAACTAGACGAGACAGTACCGTGTGGTGCAAAATACACAGACACAGCAACAATCACCCACAAACAAACAGTGAGAACAACCTACCTTAATATGACTCTCAATTAGAGGAAAACGCAAAACACCTGCCTCTAATTAAGAGCCATACCAGGCAACCCAAAACCAACATAGAAACAGAAAACATAGACTGCCCACCCAAAACTCACGCCCTGACCATCACACACATACAAAACAACAGAGAACAGGTCAGGAACGTGACAATATGTATTTTCAAAGAAGCTTGGTTCATCATTATTTGGACCGTATATGTTAATATGCCATATCTGTTTATTGTCCAATAACATACTTAAAATAATCCATCTACTTTGATGATCTGTTTGGACAATTTGCACATTTGGATCAAATGACTGTTAATTAAAACCATCACCCCTTTTGAATTTCTTTGCCCATGGGAGAAATATGTTTCGTCCCCCAGTCCTTTTTCCACAAAACTTCATCTAAAATTGTTGAATGAGTTTCCTGTAAACAATAAATATTATATTCCTTCTCTTTTAGCCAGGTAAATACTGATTGTCTTTTCTTATTATCTGCTAGGCCATTACAATTGTAACTGGCTATACTTATTTCACCACTTACCATAATGAGACACAACTTTCAATTCTATTTATCAAAATATATGTTTGTAAATGTACCATTAAAAAGTAACATGATGATTGTCTATATAGCTGTACCATGATATTTGCATTGTTACTAAGTAAACCTCCAATTGGTCCCCACTATTCCACCCGCTAAAAGCCCTCCTCATCCCGAGTTGGGTTGTCATCCCAATGCCCGGCAGACCACCCCCCACCCCCCATATCCCATAGCCCTGAAAGGACTGGGATCCATCCCTCAAAGAGCACACAGTGCCATTTACAGAACAGAAGTAGATCAACTGCCAAATGCATTTCCATCGCCCTCACCTCGATTTGTATTATATACACTGCTCAAAGAAATAAAGGGAACACTAAAATAACACATCCTAGATCTGAATGAATGAAATATTCTTATTAAATACTTTTTTCTTTACATAGTTGAATGTGCTGACAACAAAATCACACAAAAATTATCAATGGAAATAAAATGTATCAACCCATGGAGGTCTGGATTTGGAGTCACACTCAAAATTAAAGTAGAAAACCACACTACAGGCTAATCCAACTTTGATGTAATGTCCTTAAAACAAGTCAAAATGAGGCTCAGTAGTGTGTGTGGCCTCCACGTGCCTGTATGACCTCCCTACAACGCCTGGGCATGCTCCTGATGAGGTGGCGGATGGTCTCCTGAGGGATCTCCTCCCAGACCTGGACTAAAGCATCCGCCAACTCCTGGACAGTCTGTGGTCCAACGTGGCGTTGGTGGATGGAGCGAGACATGATGTCCCAGATGTGCTCAATTGGATTCAGGTCTGGGGAACGGGCGGGCCAGTCCATAGCATCAATGCCTTCCTCTTGCAGGAACTGCTGACACACTCCAGCCACATGAGGTCTAGCATTGTCTTGCATTAGGAGGAACCCAGGGCCAACCTCACCAGCATATGGTCTCACAAGGGGTCTGAGGATCTCATCTCGGTACCTAATGGCAGTCAGGCTACCTCTGGCGAGCACATGGAGGGCTGTGCGGCCCCACAAAGAAATGCCACCCCACACCATGACTGACCTACCGCCAAACCGGTCATGCTGGAGGGTGTTGCAGGCAGCAGAACGTTCTCCACGGCGTCTCCAGACTCTGTCACGTCTGTCACATGTGCTAAGTGTGAACCTGCTTTCATCTGTGAAGAGCACAGGGCGCCAGTGGCGAATTTGCCAATCTTGGTGTTCTCTGGCAAATGCCAAACGTCCTGCACGGTGTTGGGCTGTAAGCACAACCCCCACCTGTGGACGTTGGGCCCTCATACCACCCTCATGGAGTCTGTTTCTGACCGTTTGAGCAGACACATGTACATTTGTGGCCTGCTGGAGGTCATTTTGCAGGGCTCTGGCAGTGCTCCTCCTGTTCCTCCTTGCACAAAGGCGGAGGTAGCGGTCCTGCTGCTGGGTTGTTGCCCTCCTACGGCCTCCTCCATGTCTCCTGATGTACTGGCCTGTCTCCTGGTAGCGCCTCCATGCTCTGGACACTACGCTGACAGACACAGCAAACCTTCTTGCCACAGCTCGCATTGATGTGCCATCCTGGATGAGCTGCACTACCTGAGCCACTTGTGTGGGTTGTAGACTCCGTCTCATGCTACCACTAGAGTGAAAGCACCGCCAGCATTCAAAAGTGACCAAAACATCAGCCAGGAAGCATAGGAAATGAGAAGTGGTCTGTGGTCACCACCTGCAGAACCACTCCTTTATTGGGGGTGTCTTGCTAATTGCCTATCATTTCCACCTGTTGTCTATTCCATTTGCACAACAGCATGTGAAATGTATTGTCAATCAGTGTTGCTTCCTAAGTGGACAGTTTGATTTCACAGAAGTGTGACTTGGAGTTACATTGTGTTGTTTAAGTGTTCCCTTTTATTTTTTTGAGCAGTGTGTGTATATACAGTATATATATTTTAAGAATCCTGTAACTTATTTTCCATAATTAGCTATTAATATTTGTAGTAATGTAGGCAATTTTATGAAAAGGATTTTACCTCTCACCAGTCTCGCCATTACCAAAATTACATTATTACAAGCAATTATTATATTAGCAAACAATTGTTGTGAATCATCCTATATTGTTCCTAACATCTTTTACTCCCTCGCAACAGTTGTGGAATACACCCACACACTCATACACACTCAACCCTTTCCCCCCACACAACCATAGGCTCACATTCTCAACAGTTGTACCATCCCAGAGCCCAACTCAAAGATCTTGATTTACAAATGCATATACAGTTGCAGCTGTATGAGAAGGCCTGCAAGACCGTGCAGAAATGGAGAGATTTTATTAACCATTGTCACGTTCTAGATGATGGAGGTCAAATGTACACCTTTTCACTGAAACACCCACAACACGGTCCCCCGTATTGACCATATTCCCAAGCATCTCCATGCAGTCAGACCTTTGATTTTGTGCCACCAGGGCCACAATAATATACCCCCTCTCTGAATGTCTGAGTGTGACCCCCTCCCCATGGGTTACTGCAGCTAGTGTTGCCAGCACTGCCACTGCCTGGGTGGGGGCACCCCACCGGAATCCCCACCGGCTAGGTACAAGGTCGTCAAGGTTCTCATTAGCAGCTTTGAGAATTTCCTTGTATAGTATGCTCTCCCTCTCCCTGCCAAGCAGGCTCAGAATCTTGAGGGGGCAGGGCTGCTCTTGGTCTCTGACCTCATATTGGCTGCATACAGACCGCTTACAGCAGGCCCATAAAACAGGTAGGGACTTCTCCTTAGTATCTGGGTCATTCAGGTGGGTGCCTAGGGTATAGGGTTGTGGACCGTTCCATCAATATAGGATCATAAGTAAATAAATTCGATATATAATTTATTTAAATAATGTAGTTCTCCATGATAGGACAATAAATAAATTAAATGTATAATTTATTTTAAAACAGTTCCACCATGATAGGACAATAAATAAATAAGATGTATAATTCATTCTAAAAAGTATATCCATCATCTGAACAAAATTGCGTTGAACTGCATAGCAGCCATGTTACTTGACTTGATTCAACTGAGCTGAGCTGGGTGCGCTGCCAGCCGCACACTGGTCCATCACAGACATCAGAGGCTTTCCAAGTGCCTTTCCCAAGTGCTGTTCTTTCCAGCACGGAGTAGAAAAAAACAAGGGGGAAAATCTCCGTCATGGAAGTGCCTGAGCAAATCACCCGGCAACCCACGCGGAAACAGCGAGTGGCAACTTTAGAATGTCACTTCCTGTCGCCACGCTGGGTGGGTGGACGTTGAGTGCTTAACTGAGTTAGCGCTGGGAAAGATAAACCGACCGAACTGACCATTTATCGAGGACATTTTACTCATATCGATTATAATGATAAATAGCCTTTACTAGAGGAATGATGAGTTTTAAAATAAATAAGTCTCCTATTATGGACTATTGTTACCTGGACAATTAATAGCTACACCATTCAAAGTAGTAGTTTTAAAGGTAATATATAAAAAGTAACTGGTTCACATTGTTGTAAATTTGTCATTCGATTGATCATCAAATACATTTTTGTCCGTTTCGCCCAGCTCTAGTGTGAGTCATCGTTCAGGATCCCCCTCCTCTTTCCCGGTGGTTGAGTCCAGATGTTCCAGATGGGGAGGGAGGGTTGGCTTCATTGGTTGGCCAGACCATGTGCTCTCACACTGAGGTGGGTTGGCAAGTCCACTAGTTTCACTATGGCACAGACTCCTCTTGACTATGGTGCTGAACCTGTCACCCCTGTCATGCTGGACACCACACCCAGCAGAGAGGCCAGGAAGACCACAACAGAGAGAGAGAGAACAACAGGGTGAGAGTCTCTCTCTCTCAGAACAACAGAGAGTGAGGGAGGCAGAACAACAGAGAGTGAGGGAGGCAGAACAACAGAGAGTGAGGGAGGCAGAACAACAGAGAGTGAGGGAGGCAGAACAACAGAGAGTGAGGGAGGCAGAACAACAGAGAGTGAGGGAGGCAGAACAACAGAGAGTGAGGGAGGCAGAACAACAGAGAGTGAGGGAGGCAGAACAACAGAGAGTGAGGGAGGCAGAACAACAGAGAGTGAGGGAGGCAGAACAACAGAGAGTGAGGGAGGCAGAACAACAGAGAGTGAGTCAGAACGGAAAAAGATTAATGGAAGGAGACAGGAGGGATTGATTGCAAGATAAGAGATGCAGTTAGACTGTCATACAGTCATGCAGTTAGACTGGACTGTCATGCAGTTAGACTGGACTGTCATGCAGTTAGACTGGACTGTCATGCAGTTAGACTGGACTGTCATGCAGTTAGACTGGACTGTCATGCAGTTAGACTGGACTGTCATGCAGTTAGACAGCCATGCAGTTAGACTGTCATACAGTCAAGCGGTTAGACTATCGTGCAGTTAGACTATCGTGCAGTTAGACTATCGTGCAGTTAGGCTGTCATGCAGTTAGGCTGTCATGTAGTTAGACTGTCATACAGTCATGTGGTTAGACTGTCATGCAGTTAGACTGTCATGCAGTTAGACTGTCATGCAGTTAGACTGTCATGTAGTTAGACTGTCATGCAGTTAGACTGTCATGTAGTTAGACTGTCGTGCAGTTAGACTGTCATGCAGTTAGACTATCGTGCAGTTAGACTGTCATGCAGTTAGACTATCATGCAGTTAGACTATCGTGCAGTTAGACTGTCATGCAGTTAGACTATCGTGCAGTTAGACTGTCATGCAGTTAGACTGTCATGCAGTTAGACTGTCGTGTAGTTAGACTGTCGTGCAGTTAGACTGTCGTGCAGTTAGACTGTGATGCAGCCATGCAGTTAGACTGTGATGCAGTTAGACAGTATTGCAGTTAGACTGTGGACACACACACACACTCATGGTTTTCTACAAGACCAGGACTTTTGTTCAGTGCAATAACAGACTGTTTCTATCATCCAGAAGAAATTGTATGGTAATATGCCTGCTGGCTCCCCTGGCCGCTTGTCTCTGTCAGAGACCAGATACAGTATAAACACACACACACAGATGCATGCAAATTATCTGCTGGGGAGCATTGTTATTGGCCAGTAGTCTCTCTCACTGTACTGTAGTGACCAGTAGTCTCTCTCACTGTAGTGAATAGTAGTCTCTCTCACTGTATTGACCAGTAGTCTCTCTCACTGTAGTGAATAGTAGTCTCTCTCACTGTATTGACCAGTAGTCTCTCTCACTGTAGTGACCAGTAGACTCTCTCACTGTACTGTAGTGATCAGTAGACTTTCTCACTGTAGTGACCAGTAGTCTCTCGTACTGTAGTGACCAGTAGTCTCTCTTACTGTACTGGAGTGACCAGTAGTCTCTCTTACTGTACTGGAGTGACCAGTAGTCTCTCTCTCACTGGAGTGACCAGTAGTCTCTCTCTCACTGGAGTGACCAGTAGTCTCTCTCTCACTGGAGTGACCAGTAGTCTCTCTCTCACTGGAGTGACCAGTAGTCTCTCTCTCACTGGAGTGACCAGTAGTCTCTCTCTCTCACTGGAGTGACCAGTAGTCTCTCTCTCTCACTGGAGTGACCAGTAGTCTCTCTCTCTCACTGGAGTGACCAGTAGTCTCTCTCTCTCACTGGAGTGACCAGTAGTCTCTCTCTCACTGGAGTGACCAGTAGTCTCTCTCACTGGAGTGACCAGTAGTCTCTCTCACTGGAGTGACCAGTGGTCTCTCTCTCTCACTGGAGTGACCAGTAGTCTCTCTCTCTCACTGGAGTGACCAGTAGTCTCTCTCTCTCACTGGAGTGACCAGTAGTCTCTCTCTCTCACTGGAGTGACCAGTAGTCTCTCTCTCTCTCACTGGAGTGACCAGTAGTCTCTCTCTCTCTCACTGGAGTGACCAGTAGTCTCTCTCTCTCTCACTGGAGTGACCAGTAGTCTCTCTCTCTCTCACTGGAGTGACCAGTAGTCTCTCTCTCTCTCACTGGAGTGACCAGTAGTCTCTCTCTCTCTCACTGGAGTAACCAGTAGTCTCTCTCTCTCTCTCTCACTGGAGTGACCAGTAGTCTCTCTCTCTCTCACTGGAGTGACCAGTAGTCTCTCTCTCTCTCACTGGAGTGACCAGTAGTCTCTCTCTCTCTCACTGGAGTGACCAGTAGTCTCTCTCTCTCTCACTGGAGTGACCAGTAGTCTCTCTCTCTCTCACTGGAGTGACCAGTAGTCTCTCTCTCTCTCACTGGAGTGACCAGTAGTCTCTCTCTCTCTCTCACTGGAGTGACCAGTAGTCTCTCTCTCTCTCTCACTGGAGTGATCAGTAGTCTCTCTCTCTCTCTCACTGGAGTGACCAGTAGTCTCTCTCTCTCTCTCTCTCACTGGACTGACCAGTAGTCTCTCTCTCTCTCTCACTGGACTGACCAGTAGTCTCTCTCTCTCTCTCTCTCACTGGACTGACCAGTAGTCTCTCTCTCTCACTGGACTGACCAGTAGTCTCTCTCTCTCTCTCACTGGACTGACCAGTAGTCTCTCTCTCTCTCTCACTGGACTGACCAGTAGTCTCTCTCTCTCTCTCACTGGACTGACCAGTAGTCTCTCTCTCTCTCTCTCTCTCTCACTGGACTGACCAGTAGTCTCTCTCTCTCTCTCTCTCACTGGACTGACCAGTAGTCTCTCTCTCTGTACTGGACTGACCAGTAGTCTCTCTCTCTGTACTGGACTGACCAGTAGTCTCTCTCTCTGTACTGGACTCACTGTACTGTAGTGACCAGTAGTCTCTCTCACTGTACTGTAGTGACCAGCAGTCTCTCACTGTACTGTAGTGACCAGTAGACTCTCTCACTGTACTGTAGTGACCAGTCGACTCTCTCACTGTATTGTAGTGACCAGTAGTCTCTCTCACTGTACTGTAGTGACCAGTAGTATCTCTCACTGTACTGTCGTGACCAGTAGTCTCTCTCACTGTACTGTCGTGACCAGTAGTCTCTCTCTCTGTACTGTAGTGACCAGTAGTCTCTCTCGCTGTAGTGACCAGTAGTCTCTCTCGCTGTAGTGACCAGTAGTCTCTCTCGCTGTAGTGACCAGTAGTCTCTCTCGCTGTAGTGACCAGTAGTCTCTCTCGCTGTACTGTAGTGACCAGTAGGCTCTCTCACTGTA
Source organism: Salvelinus fontinalis (assembly GCF_029448725.1). Classification (NCBI taxonomy): domain Eukaryota; kingdom Metazoa; phylum Chordata; class Actinopteri; order Salmoniformes; family Salmonidae; genus Salvelinus; species Salvelinus fontinalis. The sequence goes on from NC_074675.1 coordinate 48,490,098, forward strand.
CTGTAGTGACCAGTAGTCTCTCTCACTGTACTGTAGTGACCAGTAGTCTCTCTCGCTGTACTGTAGTGACCAGTAGTCTCTCTCGCTGTACTGTAGTGACCAGTAGTCTCTCTCACTGTACTGTAGTGACCAGTAGTCTCTCTCACTGTACTGTAGTGACCAGTAGTCTCTCTCGCTGTACTGTAGTGACCAGTAGTCTCTCTCGCTGTAGTGTAGTGACCAGTAGTCTCTCTCACTGTACTGTCGTGACCAGTAGTCTCTCTCTCTGTACTGTAGTGACCAGTAGTCTCTCTCGCTGTACTGTCGTGACCAGTAGTCTCACTATACTGTAGTGACCAGTAGTCTCTCTCGCTGTAGTGACCAGTAGTCTCTCTCGCTGTACTGTAGTGACCAGTAGTCTCTCTCACTGTAGTGTAGTGACCAGTAGTCTCTCTCACTGTACTGTAGTGACCAGTAGTCTCTCTCACTGTACTGTAGTGACCAGTAGTCTCTCTCACTGTACTGTAGTGACCAGTAGTCTCTCTCACTGTAGTGTAGTGACCAGTAGTCTCTCTCACTGTACTGTAGTGACCAGACATTCTCTTTTTCCCTCTTTCTTCCCTCGTTCCAGTGTGTGTGTGTGTGTGTTGAAGAGGTGCTATTGCCATGTTCACACAGATCTAATATTAAAAGAGTGTGTGAGACAGATGCAGTGTGTGTTACGCTGGTGTGTGTCAGCCCTCTCTGCCCTAATCGTTATTTACACAAGCCTCAACACTAATGACCGGCCCAAAGTCAATTTCACGCAAAGTTTCCAAAGACTTTCTTTTTTCAGACCACTTTATACGCCGTCTGTAAATGTCAGCTATTTCTGGACAGAATCACTGTATTTACTCTGATAATGAGCACGTCACACCCTTTCTGTTTTCAAAAAATGTGTTGGACGCCGTTTACAGTGGAAGACAGCTGTGGTATTTCCATCTCAGCATCTCCTGTGTGCAGCTCATTATAATGTGTTTTATTAAGAGCTTTTGCTCGCCCCTGTTCTACCCCGGGTCAGGGGGGGTTCAGTGAGGTGTGGGCGTGATTTGGCCCGTGCTGCGGACTCTTGGACAAGGGTGTGTCCCGTTTCTCCTAGATGGAGAGCAGAGCTGTAACGGTCAGATGGAACGCTGTTCTGTTCACCAAGGTTAGGAATCCTCGCGTAAATAATGGTTCCATGTGTATTCGTATTAACAATGGGGGGAGGGGCAGGATGGAAACCTGGACTGGACCAGAAACAAGGCTTCCCTGAGTCTGACACGCACACAGACATGTGCAGGCACACACACACACACGTGCATGCATTTATGCACAGAAAGACCCCGTCATAAATTGACGCACACACACACACACACACACACACACACCATCATCATCATCATCATCATCATCATCATCATCATCATCCCTTCAGACCTTGGTGCATACAAAGACATAAAAAGTCCTAGACATAAATTTGGACCACAGCTCTGCACTGTTCCCCCATCTAGCTTTAGAAGATCACATCACTGTCCCATTCAGTAGGATCTAATAGTCACCGCTGTAAACAGTCCTATTTTAGGGGGACCAGTCTTCTCGACCAAGAACAGACAGTACTCTACTTTTCACACTCCGACAAGGAACAAGTTGACCACACGCCTTCATCCTAATAATATTATATATATCATTTAGCAGACGCTTTTATCCAAATGCGCGTATGTCTTTTTCAGATGGGTGGCCCCAGCGGGAATCGAACCCACAATCCTGGCCTTACCAAACATCCTGTTTCAGTCATACTACTTGTCATTCTCTTTCTACCTGTCTTTTCATCACACTATCGAACATTCCACAGGTTTATCCCAAGTTCTACAGCTAGGCTAGTGAGTCAGGTATTGGACTAAGTGATTTTCTTAGTACAGAAGAAGGTACGTTACCATTTACATCGCCAAGTCCTGTTTCAGCTGGGGACATTTGGGGAATGTGCGACATGCGTAATCGATCTCTTCATGTCGCTACTCTTGTGTAATGTGGTTTGAGAACAGGCGTGGAGGCTGTGTGTATTGTGACAACGTAAGGTCATCGTGTAATAGTCGTCGAGAATTGGAGTGTTTTTCTATAGGACTGTGGGCAACATATTGCTTTAATGTTGAACTTGGCAACATAACACTGTGTTTCCTCACATGGGACTGACTTGTGTTTTCTTAGCTTCCTCTGATGTTGTAATGGAGCACAACTTGATATTTAGATTACTGCCTTTGTATTTACAGTAAGAGAGAAGCCCTCGAGATTAGATTTCAATTCAAAATGTTATTTGTTTTCAGAGAGAGAGAGAGCAAATTTATGTTTATTTATTTTCCCTTTTGTACTTCAACTATTTGCACATTGTTACAACACTGTACATAGCCATAATATAACGTTTGAAATGTCTCTATTCTTTTGAAACTTTTGTGTGTAATGTTTACTGTTCATTTCTGATTGTTTATTTCACTTTTGTTTATTATCTATTTCACTTGCTTTGGCAATGTAAACATACCAATAAACCAATAAAGCCCTTTGAAGAGAGAGAGAGTTCAATGGAGCCAGTGTCTGTGGCTTTGATGTAGTGGCTTTGAGGCCTGCTCATTGCCTTAATTGCATCATGTGGTAGCTCCGGTGTCTGTCTGTCTGTCTGTCTGTCTGTGTCCAGCCTCAATGCAGCCAAATATTTCCACACAATTCACTGCATTTCTCCTCTCCTGTCTTCGGGTGTTATTGTTGGCCAGTATTGGTTTGTGTCTTCATCATCTCTCTACTATGCACTGCAGCAGTGGTTTCCAACCAGGACGTACCTGAAGACTCATGAGACCATATTCTTCCAGGTAAAATGGTCATGGGAGGGTACATCAGGGGCACTCCAGGCAGGGCAAAATTCAGTTGGTGAAACAGTAACCGAAAAAGATTGGGAACCACTTTGCTGTAGGACTGCATCCTCTCTATAATAAGGGAGGATCTCTCCGCTGAGTCATAGGGATTAGGCCAGATATTACTGTAACTATAACGCTAGACATCCAGGGAGTGAGTTGAATAATGCAACTAGCTGTTAGTCATCTTGACTTTCTCCCAAAAAACATGAATTAGTCCATAATGAACATTAGTAGAACAGTTGGATTCTGATCTGTTGCATCGAGGTGTGGATGGCATCGGTACAGAAGCTTGAGCTAACCAACTAGCAACACTAACGGGAAATAAAAATGTGTTGATAACACCGGAAATTAATGTCATGAATGTCACTTTGCACAATCTATAAGGGCATATGACATGGTTATAACCCCATCATTCCATTCGGTGCAGTAATGTCTCATGCTATGACTCATAAGTATTATAAACTATGACAGTTTATGACAAATAAAGGCTTAATGAATGCATGCATACATACGGACAGCTACAGTAAAGTGTTACCGAAAACCTTCAAACAGTAAACCCACCCCACTTCTATTGTTTGGGGAACAACGTCTAAAACACAAAGTGAGAGACACGTACACTTTTATTTCCTATGTGGATTTCACATCTACACATGTCGCTCTCTTGTACTAGATGGAAAAATCAAGTCACATCTATTTCAGTAAAGCGTTACACTAGAGAAGGAATCCCCATGGTTCCACTAACCACACTGCAATGGCATATGGCCACATTCAGTATTCATGACTCCAGTCCACATGTATACAGCTGTGTAGTTTTCTGGAGTATCACATTATCCGTGGCGTTCCCCCCCCCCCCCCCCCCCCCCCCCCAAGAGGTAGGGGCAGACCCTGAGCTCATGCTAATTCCAGTGAAAGTGACACACACTGCAGAGAGCAATGATGTCATTGTCATCATATCCTACGGCGAGGCTGCCAGCTGCTTTGATCCAGTGCAGTGTGTGTGTGTGTGTGTGTGTGTGTGTGTGTGTGTGTGTGTGTGTGTGTGTGTGTGTGTGTGTGTGTGTGTGTGTGTGTGTGTGTGTGTGTGTGTGTGGCTCATAAAAGAGACCTGAGCGGACATTTAACACAAGCTGTTTAATTAACCCACCGACTGACCTTCTGTTCACACTGATGTATACACACATGCAAACGCACACACACACACACACACACACACACACACACACACACACACACACACACACACACACACACACACACACACACACACACACACACACACTGCTACCTCTCTACTTCTAAGTCATCTACAGAAGTGGGACAGTGTTGGATGACAATGATGAGGTCATAATCTCTTGACTGGGTAGTCTCTATCTTCAGCCAAATATTACATCATAGACAAGCAATGCTAGACAGGAGAAGTCCTAGCCCGGGCTCTGTGACCTTTGTAGGTGTATAGGGGTTAAAGGTGAGGTGTCAGGCTGGATTGTACACGGCTGCACTCTTGGAAAAAATAGGTGTTATCTAGAACCTAAAAGGTTTCTCCGGCTGTCCCCATTGGGGAACCCTTTGAATAACTATTTTGGGGTTTCATGTAGAACCCTTTCCACAAAGAGTTATACCTGGAACCAAAAAGGATTCTGCCTGGAACCAAAATGGGTTCTCGTATGGGGACAGTCGAAGATCACTTTTGGAACCCTTTTTCGTGATATTGGACACACACAAACAAACACAGACACACCCTCCGCAGGCAAGGGGGGGGGGCAGACAGCTGTCAGGCTCCTCTCTGAATCTTGATAGAAGGACCCATTGGGGTTATTTGTGTTAGGTAGGTGATATGGAGACGATTTTGACAGAGGCGACTATCTCTCCATCTCCATCCATCTCTCTCCAACTCTCCCTCCATCTCTCTTCATATCCCTCCATCTCCTGATCTGGTTAGAGCTCATAGAGAGGTCATAGAGAGGGATATGTAATGGGAGAGCATGCACCTTGGGTTTCCATCTGGTGAAATATGGCATCCCTCCTGGGCTAGTGACCTAGCTATGTTGACTGACCTATGCTACTTCATTACACCCCCACCAGGAGCGCAGAGTGTCTGTCTGTCTGTCTGTCTGTCTGTCTGTCTGATGTTTCTGTGGGGCCGGTCACAGATCCGGTCTCAACTCAAATTTGGCTGAAAATGATGCCTATGGAGTCCTAAGAATGACAGACCTCTCACCACTCAGACTGTGGTCCCAGTGTGGTCCCAGTACGGTCTATCAAATGTAACCTCGCTATCACCATGCGGTCGTGTACAATGTGTTGTTTTAGTGTCTTTAACTGGGATGTTGGGATGTTACATGGGGTTATAACCTCTTCCGTTGATCTTAGTCCTCCTGTCTCCCCTCCCGCTGGCTCATGCATCTTTAATGAGCTCTGATTGGGCCTTAATTGACACACACACACACACCACCCCTCACAGACAGGAACAGATGCATTATTGACATCCTAGGAAAAAGCCCTCTAACTGATAAACTAACTGGCTCCCCATTGAGATCATGGGGAGTGGCCAGGTCTCCATGACAAACTGATGGTGAAATTAAGGCGGGATGGAGAGAGAAGGAGAAAGGAGGGGTGCATGGTTTAACTACTGGACCATAGCCAGCATAGACCAGCCTGTCTGCCTGTTTGGGCTTGATCCGATTGGCTACGGACATTAGGGGGGGGGGGGGGGGGGGGGGGCGGGGGGGGGGGTTCAGAGGTTCAGAGGGCTTAGGGAGATGTATAATACAATATAGAGGGGGAAGTTTTGAATTTGACATTTGACATTTGACATTTAATTGTTGTTTTTTGTTATTAAAGAAATAATTGACCGACGTAGGTTCAATTACTTGAATTACATTTAATTTGTTGCTATTTATGTCAGCCCAACGTGAAGTTTCTCTGGAGTGAAATCAAATAATTCACGAGAGAAATCAAGTCAAGAACTATGTGGGATGCAGGGAGTTGTAGTTTTCATTAAGCAAATATTCAACCTAGTTCTGCACAGAAATGTGGTAATTGACTACAATGACCATAATGCATTGCGCCTGTTTTTCAGAGAGGAAGAGGCGAAACGAGAGGTTTCACTCTCGCCAAAATCTGTCCAAAATAAATACCCATGCATTTCTATGGGCTTATTTTGGACCTTCTCTTGTCGCCTGCTAGACTCTGCCGAGTCCCCAACAACCGAATGTTTCATTATGTTCTGGGGAAATGGAAAGCGAGCCTGTGAAGCGGCTTCCGCGTTTGGACATTAACAATGTGACACTCTATCTTAACTCCCAACGACTCTCATTGTTAGGGCGGAGACATAACCATCTCGTCATTATATACAGATCTCTTTTACACCTGCTACGTTAGGTTAGATACACACAGACCCCATGAGAGAGGAATGTACACAACAGGGGCTGGAGACAGTTCGTGAAAGTATGCCTTATCTACTTTGAAGAACTACTAAAGTTATTTTGTCAGACAGCTCTGCAGAATACTTAGGCAGTCTAGATAAATAGGATGACGAAAGACATTACAGCACGTGTCAAACTCATTCCACGGAGGCAGAGTGTCTGCGGGTTTTCGCTCCTCCCTTGTACTTGATTGATGAATTAAGGTCACTGATTAGGAAGGAACTCATCTCACCTGGTGGTCTTAATTAAAAGGAAAAAAACTAAAACCAGCAGACACAAGGCCCTCTGGAATCAGTTTGATAGCCCCTGCCGTACTGTATGATGAGCAGATAAGGTTAGATGGGCTGGCTGGCTGACTGCTACTGACAGAGCAGAGATGATATGATGACTTTAAGGAATTAAACATAATTGTCATCCAATAAAAATATACATATCTGAAATATACTATTTTTCTATTAACCTGACAGAGACAATGGAATATTTGTTATGTTTTGGCAATTGAATGTTCACTATTTTTGGCTTTGGAATTTCTATTAAAAAGTTCAAAAATCATTTAAAAAGGTTATCGAAACCGAACCGACCTCAAAAAGCACTAATAGCTCAGCACTAGTGCTTTAATAAGAGGTTTTAAAGGGGCATTGGCAGTGTTTTCCACTAGCGCCGGCTGTCGGATATACAGCGATTACAGAGTCATTTAAAGCCTGGTACTTTTTCCACTTCAATGAACTAGGCTACTTTTCAATTTGCTAGTCAGAAAAGTCTGAGTCCTCTCTTACTAGATTGAACAATATGCAACTTCTGCCGATGTATTGATAGGACAGGCGCCTGTCAATCACAAAGTGAGCGATGACAAGGAAACTGCTGATTTGACAGTCTGCTGTCTGTCCCGCCTCTCAGTACCTGGGTGTATGTGTTGTGTGGTTGCAGTCAAATTTCTACACAGAGGGAGAGAGCATGAATTTGCACGGCCCATATAATGTAACGACGAGTCGAAATGCACTTGGCCTATTGTTTTCTGGCACATTCATTAATTTTCTTTTGTGTACGGGGTCCAACATTAACGATAGCCCAACAGGGCCAGTAAAAACATGTGTGGGTTAGCTGATAACGAAGCTCACGCTTCAATTAAAGCAGGAAGCACCAGTGAATCGGTCAATAAAAAGTGGTCAAATGAAGCAGATGCTAAACTACAGGAGTGTTTTCTAGCACAGACTGGAATATGTTCTGGGATTCTTCCGATGGCATTGAGGAGTACACCACATCAGTCACTGGCTTCATCAATAAGTGCATTGATGACGTCATCCCCACAGTGACTGTACGTACATACCCCAACCAGAAGCCATGGATTACAGGCAACATCTGCACTGAGCTAAATGGTAGAGCTTTCAAGGAGCGGGACTTATAAGCTTATAAGAAATCCCGCTATGCCCTCCAACGAACCATCAAACAGGCAAAGCTTCAATACAGGACTAAGATCGAATCGTACTACACAGGCTCCGACGCTCGTCAGATGTGGCAGGGCTTGCAAACTATTATATACTACAAAGGGAAGCACAGCCGAGAGCTGCCCAGTGACACAAGCCTACCAGACGAGCTAAATTACTTCTATGCTCGCTTCGAGGCAAGTAACACTGAAACATGCATGAGAGCATCAGCTGTTCCGGACGATTGTGTGATCACGCACCTCCGCAACCGATGTGAGTAAGACCTTTAAACAGGTAAACATTCACAAGGCCGCAGGGCCAGACAGATTACCAGGATTTGTACTCTGAGCATGCGCTGACCAACTGGCAAGTGTCTTCACTGACATTGTCAACCTCTACCTGTCTGAGTCTGTAAAACCAACATGTTTCAAGCATACCACCATAGTCCCTGTGCCCAAGAACACTAAGGTAACCTGCCTAAATGACTACAGGAAAAGGAGGACCGAGCACGCCCCCATTCTCATCAACTGGGCTGTAGTAGAGCAGATTGAGAGCTTCAAGTTCCTTGGTGTTCACATCACCAACAAACTAACATGGTCCAAACACACCAAGAAGAGGGCACGACAAAACCTATTCCCCTGCAGGAGACTAAAAAGATTTGGCCTGGGTCCTCAGATCCTCAAAAGTTTCTACAGCTGCACCATCGAGAGCATCCTGATGGGTTTCATCACTGCCTGGTATGGCAACGGCTCGGCCTCCAACCGCAAGGCACTACAGAGGGTAGTGCTTACGGCCCAGTACATCACTGGGGCCAAGCTTCCTGCCATCCAGGACCTCTATACCAGGTGGTCAGAGGAAGGCCCTAAAAATTGTCAAAGACTCCAGCCACCGCAGTCATAGACTGTTCTCTCTGCTACTGCACGGCAAATGGTACCGAATTGCCAAGTCTAGGTCCAAGAGGCTTCTAAATAGCTTCTACCCTCAAGTCATAAGACTCCTGAACATCTAATCAAATGGCTACCCAGACTATTTGCATTGCCCCCCCCGCCCTCTTTTACGCTGCTGCTACTCTCTGTTATTATCTATGCATAGTCACTTTCATAATTCTAACTACATATACATATTAACTCAACTAACCGGTGCCCCCGCACATTGACTCCAGTACCCCCTGTATATAGCCTCGCTATTGTTATTTTACTCCTGCTCTTTAATCATTTGTTACATTTATTTATTTTTCTTATTCTTAAAACTGCGTTGTCGGTTAAGGGCTTGTAAGTAAGCATTTCACTGTAAGGTCTACTACATCTGTTGTATTTGACCCATGTGACAAATCAAATTTGATTTGGATATAAAGACCGTGAGTTGTTGTGGTTCTGGAAGGCCAAATGGCTAGCAACAATTACAAAAAAACTGCCATGTGGTTAATCATAAGTGGCTTCTTTCAGCTAGTTTCATCTTGTTCTTGATACCAGGTGTTGTTTTGAGGTGTTTTGATTGATTTTCATATCAATGCTAATATGACAACAAATTTGCTAGCTAGCTAACCAACAACTGTAGCAATGTTTTTGAGAGACAAGTATTCAATCTATTTATATTTTTAATAAACTTTGGAGATTAAATATAGTTTATGTTATCAACAATCTAAGTCAACCCCGTCTGTTTTGCCTTATAGTTGAGCACAGGTCAGTTTTGTTGCTAAACAACCACAGGTCAGTTTTGTTGCTAAACAACCACAGGTCAGTTTTGTTGCTAAACAACCGAACCCGTCTATAGGGCCAGTAACTTTTCAGCACATTTTTGCATTCCAGTTCAACATTTACCTGCTCTGTCGCAATCTACCATTGAAAACTACACGTGTAAAAGTCATGCTATTTGTATTTGTGCAATATGATTGGCTGTTTATTCAAGCACCACCATGGTCCCGCCAGTCACACCTTCTTGAGTTGACGCTTTCACACAGCACATGCTAGCTCTACAGAGCAAAAAGAAGCACCCATCATTCTATTCGCTGAGCTTGTTTATTTTAGGGAAAGTGATTTACAAAAGTAAACCTTCAATAGTGAACATACTAGCAGTATGCTGGCTACTATTGATACAGTAGTATGCAAAGAAAAGATACAACAAGACACCTAGCATTCCTCTTGGCTAGCCTACTGTAGCCATGTCCATATCTCTTTTGGAACGTTTGTCTTAAAGGGGCAGCGTCCTATTTTCAAATCTTCTCAAAATGGCATACCTTTCGAAAAACTAAAATTAATGGAATTAATACAATGCAATTCTAAAGAACAGAGTAATGACTTAGATTGTTAAATTATATTACACAGCGTTTTAATACATATCACAATAACTAATAGCAGAATATAGAGAGAAAACATGCCAAACAATAGGCCCTGCATGACCCCAATGCATTTAACAACTGCAATGTCCAGGCCAGTAGACATTCTGTTCGGGCCAGTTGATTTTTGGCCAAAGGTTAACGTTGGACCCTAACGCGTTTCATATGCAGCCACAGAGTGGTGGCGCACAGGCTATTTACTGTGCTTTAATTGACGAACAGCAAGCTTGACTACTTTATAAAAGGTGTGGAACTGACGGAATAAAGTCAATCTCATATAGCCTTCCCAAATCATACAACGTAGTTATTTGTCCATGGTATCTCATCCTGACAAGTAAACTAAAGATCTATTTTGTATTTTCAACATAAAGTCCGCCAGGACTTGCCAGACAGTGACGTTAAAGTGAGTGACTCTTCAGTTTCCTACCGAATCACATCGGTATTAGAGCTATTCATTTGACTCCCTAATTTGCATACTGGTAGGCTTTTTAGCAATCATCTGCAGATAAATTATTAAAACAGTAGATGAAAATAGCGAATCCTTCTCACTGCAGGAACAATATGTAGGCTAGTGGAGAGAGAGCCTCACTCTGGTCCAAAATATGATAAAAGAAAACAGATTGAATTGTTTTAAAAAGCTAATGATACTTGTATGTTATGTTCAAAGACATTGATCTAGGTCTAGTGATTTAATCAACATGTTGACAATGAACTAGTCAACTGCTGTTTTCTGTGTAGCGAAGGCCATGATTAACACCTGTTTCATTCTTCAGTCATTCCTGTTTTGCAGATAGCTGAGAGAACGCCTCTTAAAAGAAATCTTAACCGCCCCCCCCAGCCAAATAGAAAAAGCTGGCTAATCCATGTGCTTGTGGAAAACACTAGGTGATTTTCCTCCATTTGTGATACTTAACCCACCTGATGAGATCTTCCCCCTTTCAGAAGAGACTTCCTGTCTGTGAATAGGATGCAATTAGGGTGTGTGTGTGTGTGTGTGTGTGTGTGTGTGTGTGTGTGTGTGTGTGTGTGTGTGTGTGTGTGTGTGTGTGTGTGTGTGTGTGTGTGTGTGTGTGTGTGTGTGTGTGTGTGTGTGACTGTAATACATTGTCCATTTAGTGAATAGAGGGTAGGGCATGTTCTGAATGGAATTCCTAATACACTACATGACCAAAAGTATGTGGACACCTAATCGTCAAACATCTCATTCCAAAGTCATGGGCATTAATATGGAGTTGGTCCCCCCCCCCCCCTTTGCTGCTATAACAGCCTCCACTCTTCTGTGAAGGCTTTCCACTAGATGTTGGAACGTTGCTGCGGGGACTTGCTTCCATTCAGCCATGAGTATTAGTGAGGTTGGGCACTGATGTAGGCGATTAGGCCTGGCTCGCAGTGGACCTTCCAATTCATCCCAAAGGTGTTCGATGGGGTTGAGGTCAGGGCTCTGTAGAGGCCAGTCAAGTTCTCCCACACTGATCTCGACAAACCATTTCTGTATGGACCTCGCTTTGTGCGCGGGAGCATTGTCATGCTGAAACAGGAAAGGGCTTTCCCCAAACTTTTGCCACAGTTGGAAGCACAGAATCATCTAGAATGTCATTGTATGCTGTCGCATTAAGATTTCCCTTCACTGGAACTAAGAGGCCCAAACCATGAAAAACAGCCCCAGACTATTAATCCTCCTCCACCAAACTTTACAGTTGGCATTATGCATTGGGGCAGGTAGAATTCTCCTGGCATCTGCCAAACCCAGATTCGTCCGTCAGACTGCCAGATGGTGAAGCGTGATTCATCACTCCAGATAATGTGTTTCCACTGCTCCAGAGTCCAATGGCTGCGAGCTCTACACCACTCCAGCCGACGCTTGGCATTGTGCATGGTGATTTTAGGATTGTGTGCACATATGTTGTTGTACTCTGAGCTAGGTGGAGCATAACAGATCTGGAGGTATCAAATGATGCAATACCACCCTCCTTTCAAACAGAGGAATCATAATATACCTCCAATGACCAGGGGTGGGCAATTCCAGTCCTCGAGGGCCTGATTAGTGTCACAGTTTTGCCCCAGCCCCAGCTAACACACCTGACTCCAATAATCACCTAATCGTGATCTTCAGTTTAAAATGCAATTTGATTAATCAGCTGTGTTTGCTAGGGATGGGGGGGAAAAGTGTGACACTAATCAGGCTCTCGAGGACTGGAGTTGCCACCCCTACCTTAGGGGAATAGAGACAGGCCTTCAAGGGGCTATTGTCTCCTACGATGATGATTATAACGATGCTTCAACCAGACCTGAAGCCACATTATGTCTGGCTGTAGTCTAGCTGCTGGCACATTGTGCCAATAGGTTAATATTAGCTTGACCTCACTGTCATACACACACACTTCCTGGCATGGAAGGTGACCCTATAGGCTTCTCTCTATGGTGTGCGCGTGACATAGGGACCTGGGAATCACTTCTCGTAAATGAATTGACCTACTATCTTATCACAATCAGCGTGACCTGATTCCAAGGGGCTTTTTAGGAGATTTTAGATTTTAGTTTATTTTCTGGTGTTTTCAGCAGTTTAGACCGCTTCTCTACACTATACATTGCTTATTTTATCACAACAACTAAAATTAGGCATACTATTAGAGTTTTTAGCAACCAGGAAATGTCGGAGGGATTTCTGCGTAATGCAACTTTAACTGGAGCCTGTTGGTCATACTGCACTAACTTGATGTGAATCATCTGTACAACGTGGCCATATGAACAGACAAACACAGAGGGGCTGTCACCTCAATCCAGCCCCTGTCCCCCACAAACAAATATATGAAATATGCCACAGACGAATTATGGATCAAACATTTCGAAGGGAAACTATGAGATCTTGTTGCACATCAAAAGGAGGCAGTTGCAGTGTTTCCCCTAGGATCTTTTTCAGCAGCAGCGGTTTATAAAAAATAAAAAAAATGCAGTGGTGGTGACAGCTACAAAATGCTTAGGGGAATCACTGAGTTAGCATAACACTAACTGTTACCGCACATGATGGTACATTACCCAGATTAGCTGTCTCTTCTAATTAATAATCCTGTCTACCCTCAACCCAACCCACCCCCTCTGTCAGACCCTTAGATTAACAGAGATGAGAAAAAAACATTCACGCCTTGATCCTGCCTCTAGTATTACAGTGCCAGATATTGTGATGCAGCAAGCTAGCAGGTGGTTTGGAATTCAGAGGAATTCCACAAATCCTTATCCCACATTCTGGGTTGTTTTGTTGTAAGGGTGACAATGTTGAATGTGAAAAAGAACACCTTGGTATTGTACAGTAGTTGTTGTGAAGACGCTATCTCCCCTAAACCTTTGCCAACAGATGTTTTACTATGTAGGGCCCTCTAGATTACAGAAGATTAGTTGAGGCCAACACGCTAGTCAATTTAAATTGAGTTCTATCTTTACTCTGTTTGATTGTCTGTTTCGTTAGGGTTGACCCTGGAAAGATAAGTGTTTTTAGAACTTCTTATTCACTGTGGACTAGAGATGCGATTCTTCCTCTGATAGCACAAATTCCACCCAAATCAAAGACAATAGGAGACACCTTTGTAATCTCTTCTTTCTACTTTGACTCTGGCAACCCCTGACTTTTTTTTATAACACCTGGCAATAGAACACTAGAACAATAGGCAATAGAACACTAGAACAATAGGCAATAGCAGACTAGAACAATAGGCAATAGAACATTAGAACAATAAGGAATAGAACAATAGGCAATAGAACACTAGAACATTAGGCAATAGAACACTAGAACATTAGGCAATAGAACACTATAACAATAGGCATTAGAACACCAGAACAATAGGCAATATAACAATAGGCAATAGAACACTAGAACAATAGGGAATAGAACACTAGAACATTAGGCAATAGAACACTAGAACAATAGGCAATATAACAATAGGCAATAGAACACTAGAACAATATGGAATAGAACACTAGAACAATAGGGAATAGAACACTAGAACAATAGGGAATAGAGCAAACTCTGACGGTAGAAAGTCAGTGGGGGTTGCCATTTTGGATGGATACAGAGACATCTAACCTTATAGCACAGTGGGCCAACTTTACAGCTCTAACTGGAGCCCGTGTCTGACTGGAGCCTGTCTCTGACTGGAGCCTGTGTCTGACTGGAGCCTGTGTCTGACTGGAGCCTGTGTCTGACTGGAGCCTGTGTCTAACTGGAGCCTGTGTCTGACTGGAGCCTGTGTCTGATTGGAGCCTGTGTCTGACTGGAGTCTGTCTCTGACTGGAGCCTGTGTCTGACTGGAGCCCGTGTCTGACTGGAGCCCGTGTCTGATTGGAGCCTGTGTCTGATTGGAGCCCGTGTCTGATTGGAGCCCGTGTCTGACTGGAGCCCGTGTCTGACTGGAGCCCGTGTCTGACTGGAGCCCGTGTCTGACTGGAGCCCGTGTCTGACTGTGTCTGACTGGAGCCTGTGTCTGACTGGAGCCTGTGTCTGACTGGAGCCTGTGTCTGACTGTGTCTGACTGGAGCCTGTGTCTGACTGGAGCCTGTGTCTGACTGGAGTCTGTGTCTGACTGGAGCCTGTCTCTGACTGGAGCCTGTGTCTAACTGGAGCCTGTGTCTGACTGGAGCCTGTGTCTGACTGGAGCCTGTGTCTGACTGTGTCTGACTGGAGCCTGTGTCTGACTGGAGCCTGTGTCTGACTGGAGCCTGTGTCTGACTGGAGCCTGTGTCTGACTGTGTCTGACTGGAGCCTGTGTCTGACTGGAGCCTGTGTCTGACTGGAGCCTGTGTCTGACTGGAGCCTGTGTCTGACTGTGTCTGACTGGAGCCTGTGTCTGACTGGAGCCTGTGTCTGACTGGAGCCTGTGTCTGACTGGAGCCTGTGTCTGACTGGAGCCTGTGTCTGACTGGAGCCTGTGTCTGACTGTGTCTGACTGGAGCCTGTGTCTGACTGGAGCCTGTGTCTGACTGGAGCCTGTGTCTGACTGGAGCCTGTCTCTGACTGGAGCCTGTGTCTGACTGGAGCCTGTCTCTGACTGGAGCCTGTGTCTGACTGTGTCTGACTGGAGCCTGTCTCTGACTGGAGCCTGTGTCTGACTGGAGCCTGTCTCTGACTGGAGCCTGTCTCTGACTGGAGCCTGTGTCTGATTGGAGCCTGTGTCTGACTGGAGCCTGTGTCTGGCTGGAGCCTGTCTCTGACTGGAGCCCGTATCTGACTGGAGCCCGTGTCTGACTGGAGCCTGTGTCTGACTGGAGCCTGTGTCTGACTGTGTCTGACTGGAGCCTGTGTCTGATTGGAGCCTGTGTCTGACTGGAGCCTGTGTCTGACTGTGTCTGACTGGAGCCTGTCTGGAGCCTGTCTCTGACTGGAGCCTGTGTCTGACTGGAGCCTGTCTCTGACTGGAGCCTGTGTCTGACTGGAGCCTGTGTCTGACTGGAGCCTGTGTCTGACTGGAGCCTGTGTCTGACTGGAGCCTGTGTCTGACTGGAGCCAGTGTCTGACTGGAGCCTGTGTCTGACTGGAGCCTGTGTCTGACTGGAGCCAGTGTCTGACTGGAGTCTGTGTCTGACTGGAGCCTGTGTCTGACTGGAGCCTGTGTCTGACTGGAGCCCGTCTCTGACTGGAGCCTGTGTCTGACTGGAGCCTGTGTCTGACTGGAGCCTGTGTCTGACTGGAGCCTGTGTCTGACTGGAGCCCGTCTCTGACTGGAGCCTGTGTCTGACTGGAGCCCGTGTCTGACTGGAGCCTGTCTCTGACTGGAGCCTGTGTCTGATTGGAGCCTGTGTAGGGAAGCAATCACTCCAGCACCTCCAGGGGCCTAATCGTTTCATTGGAGGAGTGTTTGTTTAACGCTGCCCTTACCAAGAGGCCCAAACCCCCATCCCCTTTAGCCGCTACCCCTCAGCCACTAGACCCCCTCCCTCTTGTTGAGGGAGTGAGAGGGTGGGTCGTGCGCCAAGAGGTTTTGACAGGTGCGCCTAGACTACCACAGGAACTACCACAGGAGCAGTCCCTTTCTAAAACTAGGGGAAGACCGAGTCTACATGGGCTGTGCTCTGACATGGGCTGTGCACAGGCTCCAGTCAGACACAACCTCAGGAGGCTGAAGAAATGTGGCTTGGCCTCAAAGACATTCAGAAGGCGAGGTCAGTACAGGTGCATCAAAGATGGGACAGAAGCTGTTTTTCAGTCTCTCAATCTCAAGGCCATCCGACTGTTAAATAGCCATCACTAGGCGGCTTCCACCGGGTAACTCAACCCTGCACCTTAGAGGCTGCTGCCCTATATACACTACCGTTCAAAAGTTTGGAGTCACTTACAAATGTCCTTGTTGCTCAAAGAAAAACCTTTTTTTGTCCATTAAAATAACATCAAATTGATCACAAATACAGTGTAGACATTGTTAAGGCCAGCATCCAAGAGTCGCCTCTTCACTGTTGACGTTGAGACTATTTAATGAAGCTGCCAGTTGAGGACTCAAACTAGACACTCTAATGTACTTGTCCTCTTGCTCAGTTGTGCACCGGGGCCTCCCAATCCTCTTTCTATTCTGGTTAGAGCCAGTTTGCGCTGTTCTGTGAAGGGAGTAGTACAAAGCGTTGTATGAGATCTTCAGTTTCTTGGCTATTTCTCGCATCGAATAGTCTTTATTTCTCAGAACAAGAATAGACTGACGAGTTTGAGGAAAGGTCTTTGTTTCTTGCCATTTTGAGCCTGTAATCAAACCCACAAATGCTGATGCTCTAGATACTCAACTAGTCTAAAAAAGGCCAGTTTTATTGGTTCTTTACTCAGAACAACAGTTTGTTTTCAGCTGAGCTAACATACGTGCAAAAGGGTTTTCTAATGATCAATTAGCCTTTTAAAATTCTAAACTTGGATTAGCTAACACAACGTGCCATTGGAACACAGGAGTGATGGTTGCTGATAATGGTCCTCTGTATGCCTATGTAGATATTCCATAAAACATCAGCTGTTTCCAGCTACAATAGTCATTTACAACATTAATAATGTCTACACTGTATTTCTGATCAATGTGATGTTATTTTAATGGACAAAAAAAATTGCTCTTCTTTCAAAAACAAGG
Organism: Salvelinus fontinalis; assembly: GCF_029448725.1. Classification (NCBI taxonomy): domain Eukaryota; kingdom Metazoa; phylum Chordata; class Actinopteri; order Salmoniformes; family Salmonidae; genus Salvelinus; species Salvelinus fontinalis. The sequence continues at coordinate 48,507,276 of NC_074675.1, forward strand.
ACATTTCTAAGTGATCCCAGACTGTTGAACGGTAGTGTACATGGACATGGAATCACTGGTCAATTTAATAATGGAACTCTGGCCACTTTAATAATGTTTACATACTGTTTTACTAATTTCATATGTACAGTATGTACTGTATTCTGCATTGCTTGTCTTAATATTTAGATATTTCTAAATTCCATTATTTTACTTTTAGATGTGTGTGTTTTGTTGTTAATTGTTAGATATTACTGCACTGTTGCAGAATTTCGCTACACCCGCAATAATATCTGCTAAATATGTGTATGTGACCAATAATATCTGCTAAATATGTGTATGTGACCAATAACATCTGCTAAATATGTGTATGTCACCAATAACATCTGCTAAATATGTGTATGAGACCAATAACATCTGCTAAATATGTGTATGAGACCAATAACATCTGCTAAATATGTGTATGAGACCAATAACATCTGCTAAATATGTGTATGTGACCAATAACATCTGCTAAATATGTGTATGAGACCAATAACATCTGCTAAATATGTGTATGAGACCAATAACATCTGCTAAATATGTGTATGTGACCAATAACATCTGCTAAATATGTGTATGTGACCAATAACATCTGCTAAATATGTGTATGTGACCAATAACATCTGATTTGATATCTCTTTCTCTCCCTCTCTATCCCCGACATGCTTTCTCCTACGTTCCCTCTATCTCTTTCTCTCTCCCATCACATATTTTCTGTCCTTCACTCTATTTCTCTCAACATGTCTTCTTTTCTCTCTTTCCCCCCCAAAGCGTCATGTCATCGTATTGCAGGATGACACTCTTTGTCAGGGTTGGGAGGGTTAGTGTGAGCAAGCATGTCTGTGTTCCTACCACTCTATAGACCATCGAGGTCCAAAGTCTCTGAACACTGGGCTACAGACTGGGGACAAGGCCAGTGTTGTGCCACAGCCCCCAGATATGTGTCCTTAATTCAATAAATTAATCTGGAGGAGAGAAAAGGTTATTTGTGTCACAGATGTTTTGCATAGAGCCTAACGTGTGTTCTGGACATGTGACTCCGTTTGATAGACTACGTAGTTCACTCAACTCCAACCCCCCAACACACACACACACAGAAACATGTACACACACACACAGGTTTTTCCAAGGAGAAAAGCCAAGCAGAGATTATCTTGATTCTACGAAGGGGCCCCCCTCAATGTCACCCAATGTGCTCTCCAGCACTGTTGAGGGAAGTATATAGAGATGGAGCCACACCCAGTGTTGTGAGATGGGGAAATCCTATATTTAAATAGTGACATTGTGGAGACAGCAGGGTGTCAGTGACAACAGTTTCATGGCTACAGTGCAAGAGTGGGGGTACAAGTGTGTGTGTGTGTGTGTGTGTGTGTGTGTGTGTGTGTGTGTGTGTGTGTGTGTGTGTGTGTGTGTGTGTGTGTGTGTGTGTGTGTGTGTGTGTGTGTGTGTCCATTAGGTTATCGTTGTAATGCAGCCAACCACTGACTTTCACAAAGCCCAGATCAGCCAAGAAAGAGTTGATGCAAGAGATACAATCCGTCGCTAGTATACAACTAATATACAACTAGTATACAACGTGTGTACATGTGCGCAGAAACACTTCAGGTTGTGCATTCAATTCAGGTTAAAGGTTGACACCTTGCATGGTCACACTATAGCATATCCTCCTGTCTTGTACACACTCTCTGCCTCAAACACACATTCAAAGAAACACAACACCCACACACCTCCACTTGGCCCATCCATTGCACCACATCTTTAACACTATACTGGTGTAAACGGGTCCATCTTTCATCACCCTCCAGCTCAGCTTCCTCTCTGAAGCTGGGGCGGCAGGTAGCCTAGTGGTTAGAGGGGCGGCAGGTAGCCTAGTGGTTAGAGGGGCGGCAGGTAGCCTAGTGGTTAGAGGGGCGGCAGGTAGCCTAGTGGTTAGAGGGGCGGCAGGTAGCCTAGTGGTTAGAGGGGCGGCAGGTAGCCTAGTGGTTAGAGGGGCGGCAGGTAGCCTAGTGGTTAGAGTTGCGGCAGGTAGCCTAGTGGTTAGAGTTGCGGCAGGTAGCCTAGTGGTTAGAGTTTAGGGGCGGCAGGTAGCCTAGTGGTTAGAGTTTAGGGGCGGCAGGTAGCCTAGTGGTTAGAGTTTAGGGGCGGCAGGTAGCCTAGTGGTTAGAGTTTAGGGGCGGCAGGTAGCCTAGTGGTTAGAGTGTAGTAGCGGCAGGTAGCCTAGTGGTTAGAGTGTAGGGGCGGCAGGTAACCTAGTGGTTAGAGTTTAGGGGCGGCAGGTAGCCTAGTGGTTAGAGCAGGGGTCGGGAACCTATGGTTCCCGAGCCAGGTGTGGCTCTTTGATGATTGCATCTGGCTCGCAGATAAAACAAAAATATTCTCACTTTTTTTAAATGATTATTATTATTTTTTTAATACATTTTATCCCCTTTTCCCCCCAATTTTCGTGGTATCCAATCGCTAGTAATTACTATCTTGTCTCATCGCTACAACTCCCGTACGGGCTCGGGAGAGACAAAGGTCGAAAGCCATGCGTCCTCCGAAGCACAACCCAACCAAGCCGCACTGCTTCTTAACACAGCGCGCCTCCAACCCAGAAGCCAGCCGCACCAATGTGTCGGAGGAAACACTGTGCACCTGGCCCCCTTGGTTAGCACGCACTGCACCCGGCCCGCCACAGGAGTCGCTGGAGCGCGATGAGACAAGGATATCCCTACCGGCCAAACCCTCCCTAACCCGGACGACGCTAAGCCAATTGTGCGTCGCCCCACAGACCTCCCGGTCGCGGCCGGCTGCGACAGAGCCTGGGCTCGAACCCAGAGACTCTGGTGGCGCAGCTAGCACTGCGATGCAGTGCTCTAGACCACTGCGCCACCCGGGAGGCCTATTCTCACTTGTTTTAATCCATCCATCAATTTTGCACTGCTCATGTCCTGTTCAGGGCTGCAGGAGCAATTGTCTATTATTTTAATTAAATGATACTGGCCTACGTTGGCCGTTGCTAGGTAAGACAGGTAAACGACTCTTTTTGAATCAGTCTGCTCGGTCATTAGCTCAAAGCTAACCCTTCGACGAAGAAGATGGCGAAAAGAAAAAAAGATGACGAGTATCGTACATTTCAGGACGAATGGACCGAAGAATTCGCCTTTGTGGAGAGAGCAGGTTCTGCGGTGTGTCTAATTTGCAATGACAAAATTACATCGATGAAACGGTCGAATGTAAAGCGGCACTTCGACAAATTCAGAGGCTTATTATACTGACATTTAGTTGAATTCACTTTTAAAATATATTATATGGCTCTCACTGAAATAAATTTCCAAATGTTTTGCTTTCATGGCTCTCTTAGTCAAAAAGGTTCCCGACCCCTGGGTTAGAGTGTAGGGGCGGCAGGTAGCCTAGTGATTAGAGGGGCGGCAGGTAGCCTAGTGGTTAGAGGGGCGGCAGGTAGCCTAGTGGTTAGAGGGGCGGCAGGTAGCCTAGTGGTTAGAGGGGCGGCAGGTAGCCTAGTGGTTAGAGGGGCGGCAGGTAGCCTAGTGGTTAGAGGGGCGGCAGGTAGCCTAGTGGTTAGACGGGCGGCAGGTAGCCTAGTGGTTAGAGGGGCGGCAGGTAGCCTAGTGGTTAGACGGGCGGCAGGTAGCCTAGTGGTTAGAGTGTAGGGGCGGCAGGTAGCCTAGTGGTTAGAGTGTAGGGGCGGCAGGTAGCCTAGTGGTTAGAGTTTAGGGGCGGCAGGTAGCCTAGTGGTTAGAGGGGCGGCAGGTAGCCTAGTGGTTAGACGGGCGGCAGGTATCCTAGTGGTTAGAGTGTAGGGGCGGCAGGTAGCCTAGTGGTTAGAGTGTTGGGGCGGCAGGTAGCCTAGTGGTTAGAGGGGCGGCAGGTAGCCTAGTGGTTAGAGGGGCGGCAGGTAGCCTAGTGGTTAGACGGGCGGCAGGTAGCCAAGTGGTTAGAGTGTAGGGGTGGCAGGTAGCCTAGTGGTTAGAGTGTAGGGGCGGCAGGTAGCCTAGTGGTTAGAGGGGCGGCAGGTAGCCTAGTGGTTAGACGGGCGGCAGGTAGCCTAGTGGTTAGAGTGTAGGGGCGGCAGGTAGCCTAGTGGTTAGAGTGTTGGGGCGGCAGGTAGCCTAGTGGTTAGAGGGGCGGCAGGTAGCCTAGTGGTTAGAGGGGCGGCAGGTAGCCTAGTGGTTAGACGGGCGGCAGGTAGCCAAGTGGTTAGAGTGTAGGGGTGGCAGGTAGCCTAGTGGTTAGAGTGTAGGGGCGGCAGGTAGCCTAGTGGTTAGAGTTTAGGGGCGGCAGGTAGCCTAGTGGTTAGAGTGTAGGGGCGGCAGGTAGCCTAGTGGTTAGAGGGGCGGCAGGTAGCCTAGTGGTTAGACGGGCGGCAGGTAGCCTAGTGGTTAGAGTGTAGGGGCGGCAGGTAGCCTAGTGGTTAGAGTGTTGGGGCGGCAGGTAGCCTAGTGGTTAGAGTGTTGGGGCGGCAGGTAGCCTAGTGGTTAGAGTGTTGGGGCGGCAGGTAGCCTAGTGGTTAGAGTGTTGGGCCAGGAAACGAAAGTTTGCTGGATCGAATCCCCAAGCTGACGAGGTAAAAAGCGATCGTTTTGCTCCTGAACAAAGCAGTTAACCCACTGTTCCCCGGTAGGCCGTCGTTGTAAATAAGTATTTGTTCTTAACTGACTTGCCTGGTTAAATAAACTATGTAAAAGCTGCATTGGTCATGTTATTTTATAAAGTCTACTCTCAACTCAACAAGCACTCCTCCCATTGGTTATGTTATTTACTACAGGTAGCCTAGTGGTTAGAGGGTTGGGCCAGTAACCGAAAGGTTGCTGGATCGAATCCCTGAGCTGGCAAGGTAAAAATCTGTCATTCTGCCCCTGAGCAAGGCAGTTACCACACTGTTTACCAGGCGCCAAAGACGTGGATGTCAATTTAAGGCAGCCCCCCGCACCACCTCTGTACAACTGACTAGGTATCTCCCTTAGTGGTTAGACGGGCGGCAGGTATCCTAGTGGTTAGAGTGTAGGGGCGGCAGGTAGCCTAGTGGTTAGAGTGTTGGGGCGGCAGGTAGCCTAGTGGTTAGAGGGGCGGCAGGTAGCCTAGTGGTTAGAGGGGCGGCAGGTAGCCTAGTGGTTAGACGGGCGGCAGGTAGCCAAGTGGTTAGAGTGTAGGGGTGGCAGGTAGCCTAGTGGTTAGAGTGTAGGGGCGGCAGGTAGCCTAGTGGTTAGAGGGGCGGCAGGTAGCCTAGTGGTTAGACGGGCGGCAGGTAGCCTAGTGGTTAGAGTGTAGGGGCGGCAGGTAGCCTAGTGGTTAGAGTGTTGGGGCGGCAGGTAGCCTAGTGGTTAGAGGGGCGGCAGGTAGCCTAGTGGTTAGAGGGGCGGCAGGTAGCCTAGTGGTTAGACGGGCGGCAGGTAGCCAAGTGGTTAGAGTGTAGGGGTGGCAGGTAGCCTAGTGGTTAGAGTGTAGGGGCGGCAGGTAGCCTAGTGGTTAGAGTTTAGGGGCGGCAGGTAGCCTAGTGGTTAGAGTGTAGGGGCGGCAGGTAGCCTAGTGGTTAGAGGGGCGGCAGGTAGCCTAGTGGTTAGACGGGCGGCAGGTAGCCTAGTGGTTAGAGTGTAGGGGCGGCAGGTAGCCTAGTGGTTAGAGTGTTGGGGCGGCAGGTAGCCTAGTGGTTAGAGTGTTGGGGCGGCAGGTAGCCTAGTGGTTAGAGTGTTGGGGCGGCAGGTAGCCTAGTGGTTAGAGTGTTGGGCCAGGAAACGAAAGTTTGCTGGATCGAATCCCCAAGCTGACGAGGTAAAAAGCGATCGTTTTGCTCCTGAACAAAGCACTGTTCCCCGGTAGGCCGTCGTTGTAAATAAGTATTTGTTCTTAACTGACTTGCCTGGTTAAATAAACTATGTAAAAGCTGCATTGGTCATGTTATTTTATAAAGTCTACTCTCAACTCAACAAGCACTCCTCCCATTGGTTATGTTATTTACTACAGGTAGCCTAGTGGTTAGAGGGTTGGGCCAGTAACCGAAAGGTTGCTGGATCGAATCCCTGAGCTGGCAAGGTAAAAATCTGTCATTCTGCCCCTGAGCAAGGCAGTTACCACACTGTTTACCAGGCGCCAAAGACGTGGATGTCAATTTAAGGCAGCCCCCCGCACCACCTCTGTACAACTGACTAGGTATCTCCCTTTCCCTACTAGCTAAAGTCTGTTCTCAACTCAACAAGCACTCCTCCTTCCACTAGTTTCCTGTACAGTAATTAACCCACGTAAGGGGCATCTGGGACTACATACCATAATACACAGCATACACTAGCTGTAAGGAATGCCACGTCGGATCTACTACAGGTCTCACAACCTGCCCTGCTGTAAACCCACCCTGCTGTAAACCCGTCCTGCTGCAAAATTGTCACCTGTCTTGCTGTAAACCCGTCACCTGTCTTGCTGTAAACCGTCACCTGTCTTGCTGTAAACCCGTCACCTGTCTTGCTGTAAACCCGCCACCTGTCTTGCTGTAAACCTGCCACCTGTCCTGCTGTAAACATGTCCTGCTGTAAACCTGTCTTGCTGTAAACCTGTCACCTGTCTTGCTGTAAACATGTCCTGCTGTAAACCTGTCTTGCTGTAAACCTGTTTTACTATATTGTGTATAAATTTTTCTTGTTTCTTGAACCAGCAAAGTGAGATGTGAGTGAGATATAAGCTTGCTGGTGGATTTTACCACATTGTTTTGACAGCCCTGTCTAAGGTAATCAGCTCCGAACACAAAATGTGTGTGGTAGTCCTTTTCTGGCAATTTGACCTAACCCAACACTCAACACTAACATACAGTAGAAGTGAAGGTTAGGTTGGCTTTTTAGGGGGATAGCAAGGCACACACCCACAAGTGTTTAGTTTATAGTCTACAAAAACCTTAATTACATATGACTTGGTTTCATATGTGTCAATGTACACATGGTATAACTTTTCAGTTCAGCGTTTCCATAGCATACCTACCTAAGCTATTCTACACGGGTGAGTGTTGAGTTGGAGGAGGTAGATGGCCTGCTACTGTATGTATGTATCCCTGTAACTTGAGCTGCACTCTCCTTCATATCTGTCATGGCTGGCTTTTGTTCTCCCCTTCGGACACAGGACACAAAACGGCACGATTCGGCCCCTGTACGTGCGGGGGTGTGCGGGGTGCAGGGACAGACGCGACCGGTCCTTAATTACCTACTATTACCATAAGCTGCCGATTTCCCTCATCCCTAGGGGCGAGCCAGCCCGAGTTCAATATCCCATCTGTCGCAGAGCAAAAGGGGGAGAGTGGGGCTAGTCCTCTCTGGCCGTACGTGTTTTTATTTTTTTTCCTGAGCTAACTGCAAACTTCCAGACAGAGAGAGCGCTGGGCGGAGAGAAATAGTTGCGTCTCATTTTACAGCGAAGAAAGAGAAAGAGATACAGAAAAACAGGGGGACAGATTTTAAAGCGCAGTCTTCTCTCGGTGCACTTGCTTGTAAGACACGATTATCTCTCTATGTTATAGCTGCCTGTCAGCACCGTGGTGCAAAACTGCAGATGCAACCATTCAGACAAGATCCGCTCTGTTTCTGAGCCGAGCAGGACATGCAGACACAGGCAGTTTGACTAGCGAGAGTTTTGAAAGAGGGAGGAGGACGGAAGGAAGGAAGCAAAGAGGGAAGAGGAGGAGAAAAGAGCCGGAGAAAAGTTTGAAAGGATACGCGAGACCGGAGACGTTGCCGGTTGGTCACCGTGAAGAAAGGCTATTCAAAGCTGGTATCGCGGGGGAAATCTATCCTCGGATAAACAGACGAGGGTCTGTCGTTGGCCGCTGCCGGGCGGGGAGAGGGATTTTATTGATATTCGGCAGCTGCCGGGAACGCGCCTGATTCCGTTTGCTGTTTGGGGAATAGATGCGCTGGGAAGCCACGATGCGGAGCGATCCCATTTTGTTCGCTTCCAGGGGTGAGTGTCTATTTTAACGTTATTATGCGCCTTGTTTCAGTGGCGCCAACAACTGGTCGCTGAAATTATTGATATGTATCTGAAAAATATATTTACAATCACCCCTTGATAGTTTGTTGGTTTTAAAATTAAACAGTTCAGTAGGCAACACATTCACTGGAAGTGAAAAGCAGCGGATAGGGGGAATTGATTATATCTTGTCACGAATAATGCATTATTGTTTATCATTATCATCCTGCATTGTAACATGTCATTTCAGCTTTGCTACAATTAAGTCGTCTAATGAATACAGTTCTTTATGCAGTTATGTTTCTTCTCATAATTGAGACACAGAGAGAGACACAGAGGGGGTTGCTGCGAGCTGGAGGCTGGAAAGACTGCTGGCCACCGCTGGCTCCTGAAAGTGTCGTTAGGATCATGGTTTTTGTTGTCCATGGAATTATGCGTTGCGACTGTATTAGCCTAGCTGGTTGCAACCGGAGCCTTCCCCGTCCTTTACCCTCCCTCAACCCAACTACACTGACGAATAGCAGCCCGTACGGCGGCCAGGCAGTCCCGCATGATAATCACTGGATTATGCCCTAGCTGGGCGCAGCTGCCGCCCACTGACTGGACGAAGTGACCGGTGACACCTTTTATCCAGGGAAGCGCACTTGGGGTGCCTTATAGGGCATGCGTTTTACGCGCTCATTGATTTGGGGGCATTACCTTTGCTAGTGTACCACCAGTTAATTAGGGCAACATTAGTTTCTATAGCAGCAGTGGAACGCTTATGTTTATGTTCCACTCTTATTCTAAATCAAAGTTGGTGTCATATTTCGGCTTGCTTTACACTAATGAAGCTATTTTTGTATCATAATACTTTACACACATTATTGCGGGGTGCTACTCAAAGGTTGCCATGGTTTTACAACTCATGTGTTACATAGAACCACATACTTAAGGTCAACCAAGAGGTCATTTAAGATTTTCCCCGAGGTCAATAACATAGTCGTGATTTGACAACACCAAGTGGCTCCATATCTCTTGTTTCTCTGCAGGAGACTGTATCCTTACAATAACAAAACCTGGCTCCAGCGTTAGCGTCTTCCAGCCTACTTGGGTTGGCAGCTGCGTGGTATCAGGTAGCTCCGCGACGTATTCCGGCTTCACATTTGGTGGCGTCCCCGACAGACAACTATTGTGTAGTAATGCTGTAATCTCAAATCCACGCCATGTGAGAAGTGTGTTTTGGCTGGAGGGCTGGGACTCGGTTAGGGTGTTTTTAGGTTTTGCATTGCGATCAGCCTACCCACCAGTGGGGGTACTAGCAGCAGGCAACTAGCTTGGCACTTAGAAATAAATACATTTCTTTCAGCAAGTCCCTGTTTATAAACCCTTACGAGGTGCCATTTGAGAGCAATACGAATGGAGTGTTAATGTGTTTATTGCTGTTTATTATTGTAGTTTTCCCCTCGGTCGGAAACGCTCAGACGATGTGCCATTAATTGGCACCGCGTTGGGTGCCTGTGATGTGGGCATGGTGTCAGTGATTTAGCCCCATTCGTTGGTTGGCCCATTTAGTTCTGGTTTTAGGGGAAAGGGATACCCCACCCAGCACCCCAATGATAATGGATTTTTAAAGGCTTTCACGTGTCAGAAAAACCATCGGAACCACCTTTCAACAGCAGGAAAACCCGATCCAACAAAGAGGAGAAGAGAGATGAATTAATTTTTATAATCCCTCACCAGTCAATCATTGAACTTGCATTCAGTCACAGAGAGTTTAATTCCAACTCTAATCGGAGACCCTTGGCCCCTCGCCTGTTAATAGCCTTATGCACATTGGAAAACCAATGTGATGAAGAGCCATTATGTGACTGACCGCCTTGATTCAGACTTATATCAGACTTGTGTCATACAGTGTAACTGTCATTTAGTATGACTGCCATATGGTGTGGCCATCATATAGTGTAACTGCGCCCTTATGCAATACAAATCCAAGGCCCTTTGCCTTGATGTAACATTGGTTTTGCATGGCCATCTGATATATTCTCCAAATGCATACAGTACGAGTCATTATAAAGACTACTCCTGCCGCTCTTTGGTAATATCCTCGGGGCAATAACGGCTACAAGTGTTGTTGATCGTTTCTCATTAACCCGTAGACTGATGTAATAGGCTTAACAGCCTACATTAACGGATGAGCCGGTTAGCTAGTTAGTTAGTCTGTCTGGGGCAAAGATTTAAGATGAAGGTGGTCTGGATGGAGGATGGAACTACCGCTAGCGTTACAGGGGGAGGGTGGGTTCTGTCTCAGTCAAATGTGGGGTCGTGGATTTAGGGAGGGGCACAACGGTGGCTTTTGGAATAAAAACGGGATGGGATGGGAGAAGAAAGGGTGGTTGTGGTCTGTGTTTGGGTGGAGTCTAATGGGAATAAACACGTCAAAGACTGTCTGGTTAGGAGCTGTCAATCAAAGGGAAAGTGGCTTGAATTTTTAACGTCACAGTAGATAACTTGGCATTGGGCCAATACATGGATCGCTCTATCTTTACCACAAACGTTAAGTATGAGATGGGAACCAGAATGGCATCCTCCCTTCACCACCAAGTCTCCTCCATCCTTCCATTCCTCCAAGAAAGATGAGTCCAACTGAAATCCAGAGCCTCTAACCACTATCCTCTTCTTCTTTCCTTAGTGCTTTGTAATTATCCTCTTACACATACTGGAGGAGTTTCACTCTCTCTCTCTGTCTCTTTCTCTCTGTCTCTTTCAGTCTCTTTCTCTCTGTCTCTTTCTCTCTCTCTGTCTCTGTCTCTTTCTCTCTCTCTCTCTGTCTCTCTCTCTCTCTGTCTCTTTCTGTCTCTCTCTCTGTCTCTTTCTGTCTCTCTGTCTCTTTCTCTCTCTCTCTCTCTGTCTCTTTCTCTCTCTGTCTCTTTATGTCTCTCTCTCTCTGTCTCTCTCTCTATGTCTCTTTCTGTCTCTCTCTCTGTCTCTTTCTGTCTCTTTCTGTCTCTTGCTCCCTTACTTCCCTCTCCCCTCTTTCTGTTTCCTGTCTCTCTCTGAACTACAGAATCAAACTTCCCGTCTCTCAGATGAGGTTTTGAGCAGTAGATCAGTCGATCAGTCTGACTCAGATGTTTGTGGTTTAGCCATAGAGATAGATAGAGGACTCATCTTTATATCTGCGCTATTATAGCATCTGTGACAGTATGGGCAGCGCCATTGAGGATACAACTCATAGGAATGCCCACCCACCAGACTTATTTGACTACTTTAAAATGGCGGAAGCATGGTGGAGTGCCCTCAATGGCGTTGCCCATGCTAAAATGGCCTTCTGGCCACTAGAGGTCTCTCTCATTCTCTATAGGTTTGGCACTGATGAGATGATATAAACCATGGTGATATTCCCTTGTCATGCCCTGTGGAACACAGACAGATCCCTGGTAATTACAGACCACGATAGAGAACGCTCTCATCATAATCTAACTCCTCCACTGTTCTTCTCATCTTACAGTACATGTGTATGCTTCTCAGCGGAAAGGACTCAAAAGCACGAGTGGTTTATTAAAGGTTTATTGCGTTTTTAGGACCATGGTTTGATATGATGTTGAGCCGTGTGATTGTGGTCTTCAGAGTATATGGGCTTATTCATGTAGAAATATGATGCAAAGAGCTGTCACAAGAGTCATGTTTGTTCTACACATCCCATTTAAATCGGATTGCTGTGGAATGTTGCAATCTACTGAAATAGTCCCCAGGTTAACTCTTCTGGGTCAAACAGGGGCCCCAGAGAGAGAGAGTTCCAGAGGCACAATGGAGGTGGAGTGTTTCCCCGCTCTGGACACCGCGAGATCGGGCTTCCTCTCTCTGAGCGTGGGTGTGGACTGCCTGGAGGAAATGTGCCGACTCAGACCCAGGAGTAAGGCACTCAGTTTACCCAGACCAATGGAGGAAGGGAGAGAGGAAAGGAGCCTGGAAGGAGGGAGGGAGAGAGGAAAGGAGCCTGGAAGGAGGGAGGGAGAGAGGAAAGGAGCCTGGAAGGAGGGAGGGAGAGAGGAAAGGAGCCTGGAAGGAGGGAGGGAGAGAGGAAGGGAAGTGCCAACCCAATCCAAACAGACTAGGGCCCGGTTTCTCGGTAGCGATGGAATTTAGGTTTACGAGTGTTTTAACAATGCATCTTTCCTACAACGGCCGAAGATGTAACATGTGTTTCCCAAAACACAAGGCAGAGAATGGCCGCTAATTGCGTCATTAGAGCATGTGTCGAACTGGGTAGGATCGAAAGATGGGGAGCACTGCTCTCGGATCAGTTTCTCCATTCAAATCTTTCCTTAACATTAGTATTATTTCACAGTACTGACGACGGATCAGCTCCTAGAGAGATATTAACACCTATGGCTGCAAATATGGAGAAGGCTTATTGTAATACTTACCCAATAGAAATGCACAATATTACAGACTTGGCACATCATTGTGCATGTTAGGCGACACATCATGAAATATTTTGAGACAAATTACAGACACTAGCCAACAATGCAACTCAGCCACGCTCAAGGTCCTAAACGATATCATAACCATCATCGATAAAAGACAATACTGTCTTATGATTGATGATTGAATATGATTAAAACAGGCCTACCGTTTTAGATTTTACTGCAGTCTTCTCGGTTTTCATTTAAGCATATTTTTATAGCCAACATTGCGTGTTTGAATCAATTGCAAAGACACTGGTAACTTTGTATTTCTAGTCAACTTTGTTCTGAATTTATCAGCGATAACAGAGAGACGGATAAACCATGTGATTCTGTTTAGCGGAGATCTTCTGTGTATAAAGTGACGCGGGAGGGCAAAAAATGCATCTAACGACGCACTTAGCTGAACTACGAGTGGCCTTGGGCAGGGGTTATATTACGAGCGTTTTCAAGTGCAACGTTAAAAATGGTGGTTTGGGAAGCAGCTTGGAGATTTAATGATGCTCCTATGAAGGTTCTAACGATGAACTTAGCCTTCAGCTGCTTTTGGGAAACCGGGCACCGGGCAGAAGGAGATGGGGGGGGGGGGGGGCGCACAGTAGGAGGCTCATCTGGAAGAGCCAGGCTGTAGTGTTTGTGTGTTTTGGGGTTTAAAGTAAGGAGCCAGCGTTGAGCGATGCCCTGTTGTGTGGTGGCGACTGGCGCGAAGGGGGTAACCACGATGATGCCAGACCATAAACCACCCCAATTAACGTCACCACCGTCCAAGTGCAACATTCTTCCCACAAAGCAACATATTATGTGGTTGTACCCTATATCCCACAATTACACTTTATATACTGCATTAGCTGATTGAGATTGACGTTCTATGGAATAGTGAACTCAAGCATACCTGGCCTGCACACAAACGATGTTTAGTGGGTCATAGGTGCAGTGCACATATAAACAGCCTGTCATGGGTCCAGGTCTGGAGTATCTCATGCCCATTAGCTCAGTCAACACATGAAGTCTGGGCGGGATCCATCAGCGGACATCAAAGTGGAGCAGCAGACTACTGCTTGGTACTTTGAAATGAGCCAAGGACGCCAGTGCTCCCTCAGAAGCTTGGCTCAGGTTTCTCAAACAGATTTGTCAGATTACATAACCTTTATGATCTAACCTACATGATATATGGTTTAGATTAGTAGTTGTAGTACCCATTTAGAGACTGGTTATAGGATGGAGGATGATGCTGCTCTCTCTAATTTGTCTAAATACACCCGCTGTTCTTCCTGTGCTTTGAGGAGTTTGTTGAGTTGTGCATACAGATGTAGGATCTTAATTTGACCACTTTCTCACAAATAATCCTGCAGTAACATAAAAAGTGAATTATTGTGTGGATTATAATGAACGGACATTTTTAAACCTTGAATACTACAAGTTTGCATTTCCTGATGTGCAGGACATATCCTGAAACAACATGGTGGTCAAATTAAGATCCTACATCTGTAGGTAGGTTGCCTAGCACTTAGTGTGTCTTAATTAATAAAGTAGTGACACGTTGTTATGGGAAATGCAGTCTCTAAGGTGAGAGATAAAAACATCAGATTTATTTTCTTGCCCTGAGTTTGTGGGTGTGTATTTGTGCATTTATCAGTCTCTGTCTGTCTCTTATTTATAAATGGTGTCTGTCTGTAGCACACACGTCTGTTGTGTTTAGTCTGGGGATGTGACAGCCTTTCAAGTCAGGACCAGCTCTTAAACACACACACACCGCCTAGGGCCTATCATAAAAGTCACAGGAGAAGGTAGAGCAGTGTTTAAGGACCTGTCAGACATCACACAAACAACTGATAGACAGACAGACACACACTAAAGAAAGTATGGTGGGCGGGTGCATACAGTCAGTCCATTTTAAATTAGGGCACTACAACATTTAATTTTAAACACAAGACTGGTATTTATGTCAGTGAAAGCAGACGGTCTCAAGTTCAACTATAGATCTAGGCCCAAACAAGACCCTGTCCGGAAACATGTTCACCTGGAACCAAACATGTTCACCTGGAACCTAACATGTTCACCTGGAACCAAACATGTTCACCTGGAACCAAACATGTTCACCTGGAACCAAACATGTTCACCTGGAACCTAACATGTTCACCTGGAACCAAACATGTTCACCTGGAACCAAACATGTTCACCTGGAACCTAACACGTTCACCTGGAACCTAACACGTTCACCTGGAACCTAACACGTTCACTTAGACACAAACATGTTCACCTGGAACCTAACATGTTCACCTGGAACCTAACACGTTCACCTGGAACCTAACACGTTTACCTGGAACCTAACACGTTCACCTGGAACCTAACACGTTCACCTGGAACCTAACACGTTTACCTGGAACCTAACATGTTCACCTGGAACCTAACACGTTCACCTGGAACCTAACACGTTCACTTAGACACAAACATGTTCACCTGGAACCTAACACGTTCACTTAGACACAAACATGTTCACCTGGAACCTAACATGTTCACCTGGAACCTAACACGTTTACCTGGAACCTAACATGTTCACCTGGAACCTAACACGTTTACCTGGAACCTAACATGTTCACCTGGAACCTAACATGTTCACCTGGAACCTAACATGTTCACCTGGAACCTAACATGTTTACCTGGAACCTAACATGTTCACCTGGAACCTAACATGTTCACCTGGAACCTAACACGTTTACCTGGAACCTAACATGTTCACCTGGAACCTAACACGTTCACTTAGACACAAACATGTTCACCTGGAACCTAACACGTTTACCTGGAACCTAACACGTTCACCTGGAACCTAACACGTTCACCTGGAACCTAACATGTTCACCTGGAACCAAACATGTTCACCTGGAACCTAACATGTTTACCTGGAACCTAACATGTTCACCTGGAACCAAACATGTTCACCTGGAACCAAACATGTTCACCTGGAACCTAACACGTTCACCTGGAACCTAACACGTTCACCTGGAACCTAACACGTTCACCTGGAACCAAACACGTTCACCTGGAACCTAACATGTTTACCTGGAACCTAACATGTTCACCTGGAACCAAACATGTTCACCTGGAACCAAACATGTTCACCTGGAACCAAACATGTTCACCTGGAACCTAACATGTTCACCTGGAACCAAACATGTTCACCTGGAACCTAACATGTTCACCTGGAACCTAACACTTTCACCTGGAACCTAACACGTTCACCTGGAACCTAACACGTTCACCTGGAACCTAACACGTTCACCTGGAACGAAACACGTTCACCTGGAACGAAACACGTTCACCTGGAACCTAACACGTTCACCTGGAACCTAACACGTTCACCTGGAACCTAACACGTTCACCTGGAACCTAACACGTTCACCTGGAACCTAACACGTTCACCTGGAACCTAACACGTTCACCTGGAACCTAACACGTTCACCTGGAACCTAACACGTTCACCTGGAACCTAACACGTTCACTTAGACACAAACATGTAAACCCTTTGGCCCCCGTGATCTTCCTCATAACCCTTTACCTCTCTTGCTTGGTCCAAGAATTACGACTGACTGCCCCCGAGCTGAGACATTCTCCTGTAGGTTCAAGGTGTGTCCACATCTTGACTCAAGAGGGGGTTTAGTGTTTTAAGAAGGCCCAGCCAGAAGCTATCTTTTGGCATCGGAGCCTGTTGACATGGGGAGTTTTGTTAGTGTAGAGTGCTGAGTGTTGGCGAGAGAGGGGGAGAAAGAGAGAGGGAGGGGGGAGCGAGGGGGATGGAGGGTGAGCGAGAGAGGGGGAGAGAGAGAGAGACAGGGGGAGGGGTGGGTGAGCGAGAGTGGGGGAGCAAGAGAGAGAGATGGGGGGCGAGGGAGGGAGAAGGGGGGAGGGGGTGAGGGAGGGAGGGATAGAGAGAGGTGGGGGGGTGAGCGAGGGAGGGAGCGAGAGGGGGAGGGGGGGTGAGCGAGGGAGGGAGAGAGAGAGAGGGGGAGCGAGGGAGAGAGAGAGAGTGAGTGGGTAGGTGGTTTGTTTGCGTGGTTTACTGTTTTAGTTCATAGCCCTAAAGGATTGTTCGAGGGTGGTCCTCTTCGCTCCACACCACCTACTTCTAATTCCCTTAAGCCGTCTGGGATTTTAATGCATATTGTTGCTCCCCCAACACACGTTTTGACCACCCCTGTTGGAAGTCCGCTAAACCTATTCAGTCTTTCTCTATCCAAAGGCATGAGCTCACCAATACACTGTGAAATTGGACGTAAAACTCTGAAGACTCCTGGCTGCAACACTTGTACAGTAAGAAAGGCTGGAATCCATGTATGCTGTCATGCACTTTTTTGTTGTTGTTGTTGCCATTTACACAACTGGTCCAAGACTGCTGTAATGACGTTGTTCAGCATGACTAAGTGTTGGTCTGGGGTTTGGAAAACTGATCAAAAATCTGTTTCTGAAGGGCAGAAAGTAACCAACGACTATTTTAGCCTGATATTGAGGTGCTTGTTTAGTCTTAGGCTATTTCCTATGGCTCCCTCTCCTTCTCTCTTTTTCTCTCTCTATGTCTGTCTGTCTTTTGTCTCCCCTCTCTATATCCCGCTCTCTCCCCCCTGGCTTCCACCTCTCTCTCCCCCCTGGCTTCCACCTCTCTCTCCCTCCTGCCTTCCACCTCTCTCATAGGATAATACGATTAAAACAGGAATGTGTGAAAGTTGCTGTTTGTATCGAGAGAGGGAGAGACTCCCAGTCTTGTCCGTGGCTCAGAGTGAAATATGAGCGTGTGTTTTAACCTCATAAATGTCAAATCAAATCAAATATCTCTCCCAGACAACGATATGCACCAATCTCCAGGCCAGACAACGGTATGCACCAATATCCATGCCAGACAACAGTATGCACCAATCTCCAGGCCAGACAACGGTATGCACCAATCTCTATCCCAGACAACGGTATGCACCAATATCCATCCCAGACAACGATATGCACCAATATCCATGCCAGAAAACGGTATGCACAAATCTCCATCCCAGACAACTGATCAAAAGTTTGGGCCACCCTCCTCAAACTGTACATCCCTATCATTCATTGAAGTCAAGGGGGTCCTTCAGGCTTTTACAGGGCCGACTAGATATTATATCATTGCAGGTGTCTGGCAAAAACAATACGTACTGTACTTTTGTGAATTGAGACTCTGCCCAAAACACTGTGTGCTGTTGTGCTAAGAACATTCCAAAGCGTTTCATTGGCTGTCCGTCAGATTTCACATTAAGATGGGATGCCTATAGTTGCGTTATAATTTACTGTGACATATACGAGTATTGCAAATACTCGTTGGTTTTGTGTCAAGCAAACAAAAGACAAAGCAGATTTAACTTCTTTAGTAAAACAGCTCTAATGTTGTAAACAAACAGCACTATGTTGCCAACCAGAGTCACATGGATTTTCTAAGCTATAACACACAATATTAGTCATACAGCAGGTTGGTCTGTGTGTTTTTATTTTGTTATGGGAAAAATATTGCGATACTGGTATCGTCCTGGACCTAATGACATAATGCATAACTCGATAATACACTACATGACCAAAAGTATATGGACACCTGCTCGTCTAAGAGTTGGTCCCCCTTTTGCTGCTATAACAGCCTCCACTCTTCTGGGAAGGCTTTCCACTAGATGTTGGAACATTGCTACAGGGACTTGCTTCCATTCAGCCACAAGAGCATTAGTGAGGTCGGGCACTGATGTTGGGCGATTAGGCCTGGCTCGCAGTCGGCGTTCCAATTCATCCTCAAGGTGTTCGATGGGGTTGCAGTCAGTTCTCTGTGCAGGCCAGTCAAGTTCTTCCACACCGATCTCGACAAACCATTTCTGTATGGACCTCGCTTTATGCATGGTGGCATACATTTGAGGGGGTGTCCACATACTGTTGTAAGTATGTGTGTGTGTGTGTGTGCATTCCGGTGAATTCTCTGCAGAACTAACCACAGATAGGACCTATGATTATATGATGAGCTAACCAACTACAACTTGTAAGGTCATGTCAACAGCGGAGACTGGACCTGCCAACCTCCCCTCTTTAGACTTCATATGATGTCATCAGCAATTACATCATCTCATGTTTATGACAGGCTCTACTGGAACTCAAAGGGCTGAACTATGGAAGATAGAGGGGTGTTCTTTATCCACAGCCTGGTTCTGTATTGATGTGCAGCGCATAACACCCTCATATCACCCCTACAAACTCAATGTGAAGCGATCCGTAACATGTCCTGAGAGAACCATACCCTTTTCTCACTCCCAGTGAAAGACACACACACACACACACACACACACACACACACACACACACACACACACACACACACACACACACACACACACACACACACACACACACACACACACACACACACACACCCTTACCTACACCTTCAGCTATGTATTTATATGGGCTTTGCCTATTGTTTTGCTGTATGAAGAGGAGAGGAGGTGTATTTTCCCAGAGCTGTAAATCAGCGTTGATAGCAGGGAGGGAGATTCCTCAGGTGTTGTACCAGTGCCAGCCTGGGTTTTACCTTTCCATCTGTATCTAACACTGTGAATGTCTTACAGAATGTTTCTGCATAACACCTGAGGTGTTCCTCTGTTTCCTCAGACAGGAGGCTGGTGTAACTGTATTCCCAGCACTGTTGAAATCAACGATGTCATTCATACACATAACTTAGTGCTTATCCATTACCAAGACATTACCATCAACCCTGGTGATGTCTAACATTCTAACACTGTGGCTTTTTTTTTTTGTCTCTTTGAAGCCATGGAGGAGTTGGTGTGTGAGCTGCGTCTGTTCCTGGACCTGCTGGACAGGGAGTATCTGAGCTCTGGGGTCAGGGAGAAGAAGAAGCTCATCTCTGACATCCTCCACAGGGTCCTCACCGCTAAAGGTTACAAACGCAGCTATTATCAAATACACTGGCATCTGTCACGTGGTTCGTAAACAACAGGCTGACAGTGAGATGCTTACTTACAGGGCCGTTCCCAACAATGTAGAGAGAAAAAATAATAGTCAAATAATAATAATATTAATAACACAAGGAATATATCCACAATGAGTAACAATAATTTGGCTATATACACGAGGTACCAGTACTGAGTCAATGTGCAGTGGTACGAGGTAGTTGAGGTACACACAGTATGTACATTTACTGTAGGTAGGGATAAAGTGACTGTATCATTATCTTGCATACAACCTTTACACAATCTCACTCCACTCTCACATCTCCTACATCCTCCACACGATCCTCAACGGTTAAGACCACAACCTTCACCATCATACAACCGTTACTCAGCGTCAGTTCTCAACCCAGACCAACAGCCATTTCATACCCTCAATCCACACACTCTACCACATTACCATTATCATCATACCTAATCTATGCCATTGCATTTTATGTTTGTTGATACTAATTTGATCTCTCTCTCTCTTCCTCTCTCAGAGCCCTCGTTCAAGTCAGAGGTCCACAGCAGCCTTCCGGCACCCCCTCAGATGCCACTCCCTGAGATCCCACACCCCTGGCTCGTAAGACCACCTCACACACCATCGCTCTCTCTCTGACCTATGACATCACAACCTTTACATCACATACAGTGCATTCGGAAAGTATTCAGACCCCTTGACTTTTTTTTTACGTTACAGCCTTATTCTAGAATTGATTAAATAAAATATCTACACACAATACCCCATAATGACAAAGCGAACATTTTTGCACATTTATTAACAATAAAAAGCAGAAATACCTTATTTACATTATTATTCAGACCCTTTGCTATCAGACTTGAAATTGATCTCAGGTGCATTCTGTTTCCATTGATCATCCTTGAGGTGTTTCTACAACTTGATTGGAGTCCACCTGTGGTAAATGAAATTGATTGGACATGATTTGGGAAAGGCACACACCTGTCTATATAAAGGTCCCACAGTTGACAGTGCATGTCAGAGAAAAAACCAAGTCATGAGGTCGAAGGAATTGTGCGTAGAGCTCTGAGACAGGATTGTGTCGAGGCACAGATCTGGGGAGGGGGACAAAAAACAAAAACATTTGGCAGCATTGAAGGTCCCCAAGAACAGAGTGACTTCTATCATTCTTAAATGGAAGAAGGCACATGACAGCCCAATTTGAGTTTGCCAAATGTAGCTAAAGGAATCTCAGACCATGAGAAACAAGATTATCTGGTCTGATGAAAACCAAGATTGAACTCTTTGGCCTGAAAGCCAAGCATCACGTCTGGAGGAAACATGGCACCGTCCCTGCGGTGAAGCATGGTGGTGGCAGCATCATGGTGGTGGCACCATCCCTACGGTGAAGCACGGTGGTGGCAGCATCATGCTATGGGGAAGTTTTTCAGTGGCAGGGACTGGGAGACTAGTCAGGATTGAGTGAAAGATGAACGAAGCAAAGTACAGAGAGATCCTTGATGAAAACTCCAAAGCGCTCAGGACCTCAGACTGGGGCAAAGGTTCACCTTCCAACAGGACAACGACCCTAAGCACACAGCCAAGACAACGCAGGAGTGGCTTTGGGACAAGTCTCTGAATGTCCTTGAGTGGCCCAGCAAGAGCCCAGACTTGAACCTGATCGAATATCTCTGGAGAGACCTGAGAATAGCTGTGCAGTGATGCTCACCATCCAACCTGATAGAGCTTGAGAGGATCTGCAGAGAAGAATGGGAGAAACTCCACAAATACAGGTGTACCAAGCTTGAAGAGTAATAACCAAGAAGAATCGTCTGTAATCGCTGCCGAAGGTGCTTCAACAAAAGTACTGAGTAAAGGGTCTGAATACCTACAGTACCAGTCAAAAGTTTGGACTCATCTACTCATTCAAGGGTTTTTCTTTATTTTTACAATTTTCTACATTGTCAAATAATAGTGAAAACATCAAAACTATGAATGACACATATTGAGTCATGTAGTAACCAATTTTTTAAAAAACAAATCAAAATCTATTTTTTTTTTGAGATTCTTCAAAGTAGCCACCCTTTGCCTTGATTACAGCTTTGCACACGCTTGGCATTCTCTCAACCACCTTCATGTAGTAATCACCTGGAATGCATTTCAATTAACAGGCTTGCCTTGTTAAAAGTTAATTTGTGGAATTTCTTTCCTTCTTAATGTGTTTGAGCCAATCAGTTGTGTTGTGACAAGGTAGGGGGGTTATACAGCAGATAGTCCTATTTGGTAAAAGACCAAGTCCATATCATATCAAGAAAAGCTCAAATAAGCAAAGAGAAACGACAGTCCATCATTGCTTTAATAAGACAGGTCAGTCAAAATCCGGAAAATTTCAAGAACTTTGAAAGTTTCTTCAAGGGCATTCGCAAAAACCATCAAGCACTGTGATGAAACTGTCTCTCATGAGGACCGCCACAGGAAAGGAAGACCCAGAGTTACCTCTGCTGCAGAGGATAAGTTCATTAGAGTTAACTGCACCTCAGATTGCAGCCCAAATAAATGGTTCACAGAGTTCAAGTAACAGACACATCTCAACATCAACTGTTCCGAGGAGACTGCGTGAATCAGGCCTTCATGGTTGATTTTGCTGCAAAGAAACCACTACTAAAGGACACCAATAATAAGAAGAGACTTGCTTGGGCCAAGAAAAACAAGCAATGGACATTAGACTGGTGGAAATCTGTCCTTTGGTCTGATGAGTCCAAATTTTAGATTTTTGGTTCCAACCGCTGTGTCTTTGTGAGACGCAGAGTAGGTGAACGGATGATCTCTGCATGTGTGGTTCCCACCGTGAAGCATGAAGGAGGAGGTGTGATGGTGTGGGGGTGCTTTGCTGGTTATACGGTCTGTGATTTATTTAGAATTCAAGGCCAACTTAACCAGCATGGCTACCACAGCATTCTGCAAGGATACGCCATCCCATCTGGTTTGCGCTTAGTGGGACTATCATTTGTTTTTGAATAGGACAATGACCCAAAACACACCTCCGGGCTGTGTAAGGGCTATTTGACCAATAAGGAGAGTGATGGAGTGCTGCATCAGATGACCTGGCCTCCACAATCACCCGACCTCAAACCAATTGAGATGGTTTAGGATGAGTTGGACCACAGAGTGAAGGAAAAGCAGCCAACAAGTGCTCAGCATATGTGGAAACTCCTTCAAGACTGTTGGAAAAGCATTCCAGGTGAAGCTGGTTGAGAGAATGCCAAGAGTGTCCAAAGCTGTCATCAAGGCAAAGGGTGGCTACTTGGAAGAACCTTAAATATAATATATATATATATATATATTTGTTTAACACTTGTTTGGTTACTACATGATTCCATATGTGTATTACATCGTTTTGATGTCTTCACTATTATTCTACAATGTAGAAAATAGTACAAATAAAGAAAAAACCTTGAATGAGTAGGTGGGTCCAAACTTTTGACTGGTACTGTATGTGAATGTCATATTTCATATATATATGTTTTTTTATACATTTGCAAAAATGTCTAAAACCCTTTTTTTTGCTTTGTTATTGTGGAGTATTGTGTATAGATTGATGGGGCGAAACAACAATTTAATCAATTTTAGAATAAGGCTGTAACGTATCAAAATGTGGAAAAAGTCAAGGGAAATACTTTCCTAGAGCACCCTAACCCGCACTGATTGGGCATGGTAGTGATTTGTACGAGAAATGCAATGTCTTCAATCAGATCCCAACGCAACTTGTTCATTGTCCTTGAAAAGGGAATTCTTTCCCCATTCTTCAACCGCATGTGATTGGACAATTTGAGACATGTTGCATGAGCTCAACACAGATCGCATGCACTACTCTGTCCCGTGAATGTCACGTCCAGTCATATTGGAGGATGTTGCAACCATGTGAAATGTCCCAGGGCATGTTACAGTCTCATATAAAGCAGGATGGGAGTTTTGAGTTCAATATGGTTCTGCTCTCTCGCCACCTCCCAACTCACCTGTGTGTGTGTGTGTGTGTGTGTGTGTGTGTGTGTGTGTGTGTGTGTGTGTGTGTGTGTGTGTGAGTGTGTGTGTGTGTGTGTGTGTGTGTGTGTGTGTGTGTGTGTGTGTGTGTGTGTGTGTGTGTGTGTGTGTGTGTGTGTGTGTGTGTGTGTGTGTGTGTGTGTGTGTGTGTGTGTGTGTGTGTCCCGAACACTGCCAGTGACTGCAGGTCAAAGGAGAGTTGCATGTTTTATAGTTCCCCTAGGAAACTAGAGAGATGGGAGTGCAGTTTCTCTCTATCTCTCTCTGTCTCTATCTCTCTCTGTCTCTATCTCTCTCTCTATATATACAGTGGGGCAAAAAAGTATTTAGTCAGCCACCAATTGTGCAAGTTCTCCCACTTAAAAAGATGAGAGAGGCCTGTAATTTTCATCATAGGTACACTTCAACTATGACAGACAAAATGAGGAAAAAAAATCCAGAAAATCACATTGTAGGATTTTGAATGAATTTATTTGCAAATTATGGTGGAATATAAGTATTTGGTCACCTACAAACAAGCAAGATTTCTGGCTCTCACAGACCTATAACTTCTTCTTTAAGAGGCTCCTCTGTCCTCCACTCGTTACCTGTATTAATGGCGCCTGTTTGAACTTGTTATCAGTATAAAAGACACCTGTCCACAACCTCAAACAGTCACACTCCAAACTCCACTATGGCCAAGACCAAAGAGCTGTCAAAGGACACCAGAAACAAAATTGTAGACCTGCACCAGGCTGGGAAGACTGAATCTGCAATAGGTAAGCAGCTTGGTTTGAAGAAATCAACTGTGGGAGCAATTATTAGGAAATGGAAGACATACAAGACCACTGATAATCTCCCTCGATCTGGGGCTCCACGCAAGATCTCACCCCGTGGGGTCAAAATGATCACAAGAACGGTGAGCAGAAATCCCAGAACCACACGGGGCAACGAAGGAGTGGCTTCGTAAGAAGCATTTCAAGGTCCTGGAGTGGTCTAGCCAGTCTCCAGATCGCAATCCCATAGAAAATCTTTGGAGGGAGTTGAAAGTCCATGTTGCCCAGCAACAGCCCCAAAACATCACTGCTCTAGAGGAGATCTGCATGGAGGAATGGGCCAAAATACCAGGAACAGTGTGTGAAAACCTTGTGAAGACTTACAGAAAACGTTTGACCTCTGTCATTGCCAACAAAGGGTATATAACAAAGTATTGAGATAAACTTTTGTTATTGACCAAATACTTATTTTCCACAATAATTTGCAAATAAATTCATAAAAAATCCTACAATGTGATTTTCAGATTTTTTTTCTTCTCATTTTGTCTGTCATAGTTGAATTGTACCTATGATGAAAATTACAGGCCTCTCATCTTTTTAAGTGGGAGAACTTGCACAATTGGTGGCTGACTAAATACTTTTTTGCCCCAATGTATATATATATATCGCTCTCTGTCTCTCTCTCTCTCTCTCTCTGAAAGTACCATTCATTACATTGCGATGCTGACCTCTGGAAATCTCTCCAAGTAGCTGTGTTTTTCAACTTTCTTTGGTTCTGTTTCACATACCTTGAATCTCCCTCTAAAGTTCTCTAATGTTCTCTAATGTTCTATAATGTTCTCTCCCTCTATCACTCCCTTGCTCTGTCTTCTGTCTCATCCATTCCTTTAAGTCATATCAACCCTATAGCATATTAGGGAGAAAGAAAGACACACACACACGCATACACACCCAGGGCTGAGGGTGTCGGCAGCGGGCTTGTTGCAGGGGAAGCTTAGGGTTGCAACATTCCAGGAACCTTCAATAAATTCACTGGTTTTCCCTAAATCCTGGTTCCCAGTACAGGATGGGATAAGGAGGAATTCCAGAATCCTCCAACCAGGATTTCTAGAAAATCAGGGAATTTATTTAAAGTTTTGCAACCCTAGCCACGCTCTTTCTGTGACCGGCCACGGACTAGTTCTGGGCCAAACCCACACACTCTGGAGAGGGAACGGAATGAGACGAACCAGGGCTTCTCTCTGTTGCTTCAGATGATGTTACTGTATGTGGAACGGATACTAGTGAAGCCACAATCTTGGTTTAGGGCGATGACTGCATCTGGTCGTTGAATGACTATATAGCATTTTGTTGGGTCAACAGTCCTGGACTTCCTAGAATAAGCATAAATACATAATTTAGCAATGTCGTCTGACATGCTAACATGCTAACACAGACCCTCTGAGTGAGTAGGGCGGAGATATGCTGGCCACATGGGTGGTGCTATTAGCAGAGAAATACAATGTTGATAGAGTCCCTCTGTCCCTAAGAATAGCTATTTGTGTCAGGGGAATTTATGTTTTGTTGACACACACACACACACACACACACACACACACACACACACACACACACACACACACACACACACACACACACACACACACACACACACACACACACACACACACACACACACACACACACACATCATTAGGGATTAGGAGACTCATACAGTATATCCATTAATTAGATAG
This sequence comes from Salvelinus fontinalis, assembly GCF_029448725.1. NCBI lineage: Eukaryota > Metazoa > Chordata > Actinopteri > Salmoniformes > Salmonidae > Salvelinus > Salvelinus fontinalis. Next base: position 48,533,181 of record NC_074675.1, read on the forward strand.
ACAGGAATCGGGATGGCTAAGTCCAACCAGCCCAGTGTGTGTGTGTGTGTGTGTGTGTGTGTGTGTGTGTGTGTGTGTGTGTGTGTGTGTGTGTGTGTGTGTGTGTGTGTGTGTGTGTGTGTGTGTGTGTGTGTGAAGGAGAACGTATGAAAGAGTACTGTGTGTGTGTATGTGTGTGTGTGTGTGTGTGTGTGTGTGTGTGTGTGTGTGTGTGTGTGTGTGTGTGTGTGTGTGTGTGTGTGTGTGTGTGTGTGTGTGTGTGTGTGTGTGTGTGTGTGTGTGTGTGTGTGTGAGAAGGAGAACGTATGAAAGAGTACTGTGTGTGTGTGATAAAGAGAGAGACAACACATTAGAAGTGTTGATTTCTGCAGACAGTTGTGAAATCTGTGGCCGTGAATGATCTCAACCACGTAAAGAGTTTCCTTAGTTGGCTCTTTGGACATGATTGTTTGGTTGTGGGGCAAAGGGCCAAGATCTGAGACGTTGGGTCACACTAGTGTGTGTGTGTGTGTGTAGGCTGATTGCTTACTGTGTCTTTACCTTGAGAAAGTAGATAGATCGTAAATGTAAGGGTAGAGACCTGTAGCCTGGTTAGACCAAACGGAACGCTGCACACACACACACACACACACACACACACACACACACACACACACACACACACACACACACACACACACACACACACACACACACACACACACACACACACACACACACACACACACACACACTGTTTTACTTGTTGAGTACAGCTTTCAGTCTGGTTTAACCAAGCTGGGCTCTTAACTCCAGGACAGGAGTTTTCCTGAGCGGGTCACATGGTCAGGGTGTCAGGAGAACCTCAGAGCCATACTTTTAGGAAATGAATTGTCAAGGGTTAATGTCTGCTAAGGGTTAATGACTGCTAGGGGTTAATGACTACTAAGGGTTAATGTCTGCTAGGGGTTAATGACTGCTAGGGGTTAATGTCTACTAGGGGTTAATGTCTGGTAGGGGTTAATGTCTACTAGGGGTTAATGTCTGCTAGGGGTTAATGTCTGCTAGGGGTTAATGACTGCTAGGGGTTAATGTCTGGTAGGGGTTAATGACTGCTAGGGGTTAATGTCTACTAGGGGTTAATGTCTGGTAGGGGTTAATGTCTACTAGGGGTTAATGTCTGGTAGGGGTTAATGTCTACTAGGGGTTAATGTCTGGTAGGGGTTAATGAATACTAGGGGTTAATGTCTAGTAGGGGTTAATGTACTACTAGGGGTTAATGTCTACTAGGGGTTAATGTCTAGTAGGGGTTAATGTCTAGTAGGGGTTAATGTCTAGTAAGGGTTAATGTCTACTAGGGGTTAATGTCTACTAGGGGTTAATGTCTGGTAGGGCTTAATGTCTGGTAGGGGTTAATGTCTACTAGGGGTTAACTTCTTATGGCTGCAGGGGCAGTATTAAGTAGCTTGGATGAAAGGTGCCCAGAGGTGCCCATAGTAAACTGCCTGCTCCTCAGTCCCAGTTGCTAATATATGCATATTATTATTCGTATTGGATAGAAAACACTCTGACGTTTCTAAAACTGTTTGAATGATGTCTGTGAGTATAACAGAACTCATATGGCAGGCAAAAACCTGGGAAAAATCCAAACAGGAAGTGGGAATTCTGAGGCTGGTCGATTTTCAACCAAGACCCTATTGAATTCACAGTGAGATATGGATGAGTTTGTATTCACTTCCTATGGCTTCCACTAGATGTCAACAGTCTGTAGAACCTTGTCTGATGTCTCTACTGTAAAGTGGGGCAGAAGGAGACAGGAATTAGTCAGGTCTATTATGACCTGACCATGCTCTGACCATGCGCGTTCACATGAGAGGGAGTTATGTTCCATTGCACATCTGAAGTCAATGTAATTCTCCGGTTGGAACGTTATTCAAGATTTATGTTAAACACATTCTAAAGATTGATTCAATACATCGTTTGACATGTTTCTACTGACTGTTACGGAACTTTTGGACATTTCGTCTGCTTTTAGTGAACGCGCTTTCTGACTTTGGAATTGTTTACCAAACACGCTAACAAAAATAGCTATTTGGACATTACCCAACAAAACGAACATTTCTTGTGGGAGTCCTGGGAGTGCATTCCGACGAAGATCAGCAAAGTTAAGTGAAGATTTATAATGCTTTTTATGAGTTTTGTTGACTGCACAATTTGGCGGGTAACTGTATGGCTTGCTTTTGTGGCTGAACGCTGTTCTCAGATTATTGAATATTGTGCTTTTGCCGTAAAGCTTTTTGAAATCTGACACAGCGGTTGCATTAAGAACAAGTGTATCTTTAATTCTATGTAAAACATGTATCTTTCATCAAAGTTTATGATGAGTATTTATGTTATTTGACGTGGCTCTCTGCAATTTCTCCGGATATTTTGGAGACATTTCTGAACATGGCGACAATGTAAACTGAGGTTTTTGGATATAAATATTAACTTTATCGAACAAAACATATATGTATTGTGTAACATGAAGTCCTATGAGTGTCATCTGATGAAGATCATCAAAGGTTAGTGATTCATTTTATCTCTATTTCTGCTTTTTGTGGCTCCTGTCTTTGGCTGGAAAAATGACTGTGTTTGTCTGTGATTTTACAGTAACATAACATAATCGGTTGCGGTGCTTTCGCTGAAAAGAATATTTGAAACGGACACTTTGGTGGGATTAACCTTTCATTGCTACCCATCCCGGATCCGGGAGCATCCTCATCAAAAAAGCTGACTAGCATAGCCTAGCCTAACGCGACAGGGATATCATATAATATAATTTTCATGAAATCACAAGTCCAATACAGCAAACGAAAGATAAACATCTTGTGAATCCAGCCATCATTTCCAATTTTTAAAATGTTTTACAGCGAAAACACAATATGTATTTCTATTAGCTAACCACAATAGCAAAAGACTCAACCGCATATTTTCACAATTTTTCTACCGCATAGGTAGCTATCACAAAACCCGACCAAATAGAGATATAATTAGTCACTAACCAAGAATCAACTTCATCAGATGACAGTCTTATAACATGTTATACAATAAATGTATGTTTTGTTCGAAAATGTGCATATTTGAGGTATAAATCATAGTTTTACATTGCAGCTACCATCAAAAATATCACCAAAGCAGCCAGAATAATTACAGAGAGCAACGTGAAATATTCAATACTCATCATAAAACATTTATGAAAAATACATGGTGTACAGCAAATGAAAGATAAACATCTTGTGAATCCAGCCAATATTTTCGATTTTTTTAAGTGTTTTACAGCGAAAACTAAATATAACATTAAATTAGCTTACCACAATAGCCAAACACACAAATGCATTTATTAGCAGCAAAAGGTAGCGAGCGCAAAAACCAGCAAAATATATAAAATGAATCACTAACCTTGACCAACTTCATCAGATGACAGTCTTATAACATCAGGTTATACAATACACTTATGTTTTGTTTGAAAATGTGCATTTTTAGAGCTGAAAACCGTGGTTATACATTGTGAATATGTAGCATCGATTCACCAAATTGTCCGGAGCTATTTTGGACACTCACCTAATCTGACCAAAGAACTCATCATAAACTTTACATAAAAATACTTGTTGGACAGCAAATGAAAGATACACCAGTTCTTAATGCCGTGTTAGATTTTTTAAAATAACCTTACCATAACAAACAGCTTACGTTATAGCGAGACAGCGCCCGCAAAAAGGGCGAATAATAGGACTCAACATTTTCCACGGAAATACGAAATAACATCATAAATTGTTCTTACTTTTGCTGAGCTTCCATCAGAATCTTGTACAATGAGTCCTAGGTCCAGAATAAATCGTTGTTTGGTTTTAGAATGTCCTTCTCTCCTGTCGAATTCGCTCCACAAGGCTAGCCAATGTTGATGACGTTCCCAATTTCTCTCGACGCAGAGAACGGAAAACTCCAAAAGTCCCATTAAACGTTGAATAAACTGATGAAACTCGGTTGAAAAAAACTACTTTATTGTCTACTAGGGGTTAATGTCTACTAGGGGTTAATGTCTAGTAGGGGTTAATGTCTGCTAGGGGTTAATGTCTACTAGGGGTTAATGTCTACCCCTACATTAACCCCTAGTAGTCATTAACCCCTAGTAGACATTAACCCCTAGTAGACATTAACCCCTACTAGACATTAACCCCTAGTAGACATTAACCCCTACCAGACATTAACCCCTACTCAACATTAACCTGTCTAGGATGAGTGTGCCGCTAGCGGCACTCCCCCCCCACCCCCACTGAAAAACCAGTGCCGCGAAATTCAAAAAAAATATTTTTTTAAAATATTTAACTTTCACACATTAAAGTCCAATACAGCTAATGAAAGACACAGATCTTGTGAATCCAGTCAACATGTCCGATTTTTAAAATGTTTTACAGGGAAGACACAATATGTAAAGATGTACATCTATTACCTAAAAACACATTAGCATAATCCACCATCTTTTATTTGTCCACCAACACCAGTAGCTATCACCAATTCGGCTAAACTAAGATATTTATAGCCCCTAACCAAGAAAAAAACTCATCAGATGACAGTCTGATAACATATTTATGGTATGGGATAGGTTTTGTTAGAAAAAAGTGCATATTTCAGGTAGATGGCATAGGTTACAATTGCACCCACCGTCACAAATGGACTAGAATAATTACTATGAGCAACGTGTTTACCTACTCACTAATCATCAAACATTTCGTAAAAATACACAGCATACACTAATCGAAAGACACAGATCCTGTGAATACAGACAATATTTCAGATTTTCTAAGTGTCTTACAGCGAAAACACAATAAATCGTTATATTAGCATAGCACATAGCACATAGCAGCCCAGCATTGATTCTAGCCAAAGTGGGCGATAACGTCAACATCGCCAAAAATATATTAATTTTTTCACTAACCTTCTCAGAATTCTTCAGATGACACTCCTGTAACATCATATTACACAATCCATATAGAGTTTGATCGAAAATGTTTATATTTAGCCACCAAAATCATGGTTAGACAATGTGAAATGTAGCTCAGCTGGTCAGAAAATGTCCTTGCGCCACTTAGACAGTGATCTACTCTTATACATAAATACTCATAAACGTGACTAAAAAATATAGGGTGGACAGGGATTGATAGACAATTTAATTCTTAATACAATTGCGGAATTACATTTTTTAATTTATCCTTACTTTTCAATACAGTTTGCGCCAAGCGAAGCTACGTCAAAAAACATGGCGTCCTAAGCCACTAAATTTTTTCGACAGAAACACGATTTATCATAATAAAAATGTCCTACTTTGAGCTGTTCTTCCATCAGTATCTTGGGCAAAGGATCCTTTCGTTGGAGTAAACGTCTTTTGGTGGAAAGCTGTCCTCTTGCCATGTGGAAATGCCAACTGCGTTCGGGATGAACTGAAAGCGTGCCCAGCTATTCACAGCGTTAAAGAAATAAATGTCCCAAAATCGCACTAAACGGATATAAATTGCTATAAAACGCTTTAAATTAACTACCTTATGATGTTTTTAACTCCTATAACGAGTAAAAACATGACCGGAAAAATATAACAGGCTAAACTAACGCTTGGAAAAATAGCAGGTCGATGTCCTCCACGCGCATTACGCAGCAAGAAAAGAGTTCCTACCTACAGGGTTTTTTTATTTATAGGGCCTGTGAACGCGCAATCGACCCCATTGAAATCGTCATCACGTAAAGGCATCCAGGGGAAGACGTAAGCAGTGTCCGTATAGTCATAGCAAAAACAGTGCCCTTTTGACTGACTCCAGAACAGTGGCCAAAATTTCTGAAATCTGACTCCATGTCAGGGAAATTGCTGTAGAATGGGCTCTGTTCCACTTAGAGACAAAATTTCAACTCCTATAGAAACTATAGACTGTTTTCTATCCAATGATAATAATAATATGCATATTGTACGATCAAGGATTTTGTGGGAAGCCGTTTCAAAAATTACACGATTAGCATAAATAGTCTCAACAGCGCCCCCATCCTCAACAGGTTAACCCCTACTCAACATTAACCCCTAGTAGACATTAACCCCTACCAGACATTAACCCCTAGTAGACATTAACCCCTAGTAGACATGAACCCCTAGTAGACATTAACCCCTAGTAGACATTAACCCCTAGTAGACATTAACCCCTAGTAGACATTAACCCCTAGTAGACATTAACCCCTACTAGACATTAACCCCTAGTAGACATTAACCCCTACCAGACATTAACCCCTACTAGACATTAACCCCTACCAGACATTAATGTCTAGTAGGGGTTAATGTCTACTAGGGGTTAATGTTGAGTAGGGGTTAATGTCTAGTAGGGGTTAATGTCTATTAGGGGTTAATGTCTAGTAGGGGTTAATGTCTACTAGGGGTTAATGTCTACTAGGGGTTAATGTCTACTAGGGGTTAATGTCTACTAGGGGTTAATGTCTACTAGGGGTTAATGTCTAGTAGGGGTTAATGTCTAGTAGGGGTTAATGTCTAGTAGGGGTTAATGTCTGGTAGGGGTTAATGTCTGGTAGGGGTTAATGTTTACTAGGGGTTAATGTCTACTAGGGGTTAATGTCTACTAGGGGTTAATGTGTACTAGGGGTTAATGTCTGGTAGGGGTTAATGTCTACTAGGGGTTAATGTCTACTAGGGGTTAATGTCTAGTAGGGGTTAATGTCTAGTAGGGGTTAATGTCTACTAGGGGTTAATGTCTACTAGGGGTTAATGTCTACTAGGGGTTAATGTCTACTAGGGGTTAATGTCTACTAGGGGTTAATGTCTAGTAGGGGTTAATGTCTAGTAGGGGTTAATGTCTAGTAGGGGTTAATGTCTAGTAGGGGTTAATGTCTACTAGGGGTTAATGACTACTAGGGGTTAATGACTACTAGGGGTTAATGTCTACTAGGGGTTAATGTCTACTAGGGGTTAATGTCTAGTAGGGGTTAATGTCTAGTAGGGGTTAATGTCTAGTAGGGGTTAATGTCTAGTAGGGGTTAATGTCTAGTAGGGGTTAATGTCTAGTAGGGGTTAATGTCTACTAGGGGTTAATGTCTAGTAGGGGTTAATGTCTCCTAGGGGTTAATGTCTACTAGGGGTTAATGTCTACTAGGGGTTAATGTCTACTAGGGGTTAATGTCTAGTAGGGGTTAATGTCTACTAGGGGTTAATGTCTAGTAGGGGTTAATGTCTACTAGGGGTTAATATCTAGTAGGGGTTAATGTCTAGTAGGGGTTAATGTCTACTAGGGGTTAATGTCTAGTAGGGGTTAATGTCTAGTAGGGGTTAATGTACTACTAGGGGTTAATGTCTACTAGGGGTTAATGTCTACTAGGGGTTAATGTCTACTAGGGGTTATTGTCTACTAGGGGTTAATGAGTTCCTTCCTTGATGCTGCTAACTGACATGCTGTAGATTAACAGGAGGGGGCGGGATGGAAACTGTGTAGAGAGGAAGTTGGATACTCCCGTCTCTCTAGTTTCCTAGGGGAACCACAAAACATAGCTCCTCCTTTGACCTGCAGTCACTGGCAGTGTTATACGGGATACACACACACACACACACACACACACACACACACACACACACACACACACACACACACACACACACACACACACACACACACACACACACACACACACACACACACACACACACACACACACACACTGCTGGCTGTGATTAGACATAATGGCCCCAGGCGTTCAGTGACAGACTGACAGAAGCCTCTCTCTCTCTCTCTCTCTCTCTCTCTCTCTCTCTCTCTCTCTCTCTCTCTCTCTCTCTCTCTCTCTCTCTCTCTCTCTCTCTCTCTCTCTCTCTCTCTCTCTCTCTCTCTCTCTGTCTCTGTCTCTCTCTCTGTCTCTCTTTGTCTCTCTCTCTGTCTCTCTGTGTCTCTTTCGCTCTCTCTTTGTGTCTCTTTTGCGCTCTCTCTGTCTCGCTCTCTGTGTCTCTTTCGCTCTCACTCTGTGTCTCTTTCGCTCTCTCTCTGTGTCTCTTTCGCTCTCTCTCTGTGTCTCTTTCGCTCTCTCTCTGTGTCTCTTTCGCTCTCTGTGTCCTCTCATCCTCTGTCTGCCCCCCCCAGGTTAGGCATGTACATGTACAAGACTCAGATCATCCATTTGATGTCATTACTTTGAGCCAGATGAATGGCCCAGTCCCAGTTGCTCTCGGATACATTGCATGGAGTGTGGGTTTCGAGATTGGTGCTGCTCCATTCCGGCTCTATGTAGGAGAATATGGAACAAGCATAGCCAGGCCTGCTGCTGAGACACAAATGAGTTCCATCTGTGTTGATGTTGGCAAGTGTCACTGCCCCCACCCACCCCTGCTCCTCCTCTCCCCACCCACCCCTTCTCCTCCTCTCCTCACCCCTCTTCTCCTCCTCTCCCCACCCACCCCTTCTCCTCCTCTCCCCACCCCTCTTCTCCTCCTCTCCCCACCCACCCCTTCTCCTCCTCTCCCCACCCACCCCTTCTCCTCCTCTCCCCACCCACCCCTTTTCCTCCTCTCCCCACCCACAACTTCTCCTCCTCTCCCCACCCACCCCTTCTCCTCCTCTCCCCACCCACAACTTCTCATCCTCTCCCCACCCACCCCTTCTCATCCTCTCCTCACCCCTATTCTCTTCCTCTCCCCACCCACCCCTTCTCTTCCTCTCCCCACCACCCCTTCTCCTCCTCTCCTCACCCCCCTTCTCCTCCTCTCCCCACCCACCCCTTCTCCTCCTCTCCTCACCCCTCTTCTCCTCCTCTCCCCACCCACCCCTTCTCCTCCTCTCCTCACCCCCTTCTCCTCCTCTCCCCACCCACCCCTTCTCCTCCTCTCCCCACCCCAACCACCTCCTCCTCCTCTGCTCACCCCACCCACTCTTCTCACCACCCCACCCACCACCTCCTCTCCGCACCCCACCACCTCCTCTCCCCACCTCCTCCTCTTTCTCTTACACACACACACACACACACACACACACACACACACACACACACACACACACACACACACACACACACACACACACACACACACACACACACACACACACACACACACACACGCACACACACTCCTACTGAGTTGGTCTTTGTTAAATTCATAAAGGGGCTCTTTTTGCATGTCTGTGAAATTTTTTAAAAACCTTGTGGGGTTTGGAAAGAAAAGAACTGAGAAGATTTGCTAACTCCAACAAATGAAAGCCATCGGTCTGTCACAATTGGCGTGTTGTGGTTGGATAAGCTCGGTCCTTCTGTATTTAGCCAATCCAAATGTTTTCTAAGCTAAAAGGGAAACACATTTAGCGCTGGCGTGTAAGAATGTCAGCGTTCTAAATCGATCCATGATGTGCGTGCGCAGTATGAACCAGGATCAGAATCAATCACTTCCCAATTAATACATTCCACCCATTCAGTTAATCACTATTCATTTGTTTGTGGTGTTACTTCTTTAATATACCGTAGTATTGTTGGCAAACTTGGCCCTGCCATCACTAGCTGAAGCTTCAGTTTCTCAGTGGACTTCCCCTACGTGGTGGTTGATCTAACCACAGTTGAATGCAGTGACATCACCACCACTATTCTGTCATAGACGCATGATTTACGGTTATAACGAACAACAACAGTTCCTCGAGGAGACGGCTCCCACGTCGCCGTGGAAACGGCACAACAAGCGGTAAATCTGAATGAATCAAATTGTATTACAGTGAGGAAATTGCATTGATGCCAAGTGACACTTCAAAATAAGAATGTGACCGTGGTGTGAAGAGTACCCAGCTTCAAGGACCTTTAGGCGTATTAACGCGTTTGGAAAAAGTCCACCTGAACTATTCATGGGTTGTCTGTTTCCTCACTATTGTTTTGAACGTTTGTTTTTAAACTGATGCCCAACTGAGCATTCTACTCAATACACGCATCATCAATGAGCGCTGATGAAGATGTCATCAAAAGTGCATTCCAATGGCATGGAAATACAATGACATTCTAAAGGAGGCAAATAATTAGTAGGAAAACCATTTGTCATCATTTTGATGTCACCAGATTGACAATAGATGCAGTACAATGTTAGCTAGCTAAGATTGAAGGGAGGCCACCAGATTTTAGCTAGCTAATTTTGAGAAAGAAGAGAAACCCTCCCATTGCTCTTGATAGTATCACTGCTCTTTATTAAGCTTTACGCATCGGCCTCACGGTCTTCGTCAGAGCTTTGTGAGTGTTTACAATTTGCACCCTTATGTAGACATGGCTCCACCCACATCCGGTCAATGCATCGAATGGGGTTGGAGTCAAGGGAAAATAAACAAGTGTTACCAAATATAGCAATGTGCATTTCATAAGTATTCTAATAAAGTGTGTACATAAAACGTATTAAACACGTCTGTAACACATCGACCGATCAAGTAAGCTTTCATAAATCATTGGGTACAGTGCAAGAAATGTTAATGTTAGCATTGATAGCTATTTTTGGCGAACTTTGCTCGCTAATGACAACATTGCCATCTGTCTAAAGTAAATTTGACGACATGATAATGCTGGCAAAGGTGTTCCCTACTAAATATTTGACTACTTTAGCAATGTCATCGTATTTCCAGGCAATATAGTGTAATTTAGACGAAACAGTAGTTAGCCTCCGTCCAGAATGAATGGGCTTATCACCGCTTTAAGGCACCACTATGGCGCCACCGATAGAGGGCAGCTTGAACGTTCATAACAATGGCATGACGTGACCGAGTGACCGAGTGACCGAGTGACGGAGGTGCAACCTGTGGATTGAACGAATGGAAAACCTATATCACTCCGTTTTCAAATATCGTTTTTACAGGGCCGAGTCTTTCTTTATTCCCCTCGGCGATGTGATCTTACAAACTAAATGAAGAAACTAAGTGAAAACTCCCACTGCCTCTAATACAGAGTAAAACAAAGCCTTAAGATCTAGCTAAATGCGTCTTTGAGACAGTGAATGAGACCTCTCTTAAACTACCTGAATGAGGACTGACTGTGGGGGGCTGGCAGAGGCCAAGCTTCCCGTGTAACTAAGTAAGTGAGTGAGTGTGTGTGTGTGGGGGTGTGTCTGGACTGAATGAGTGTGTGTGTGTATGTTTTCGGGTGGTGAATGAGAATGCGAGTGAGTGTGTTCCCGTTTCACCATGCCAGTTTACTGCCAGTACAATATCCCCGGTCCATTCCAGACTTCCGTTCCATTCCAGCCCAAACCGACACTTCGGGGGGCTGTCCAACAAAAGCATGGGCCTCCTCTGCCCCCTCTATCACAGGATTAGTGCCCCAGACCCCTCCCTCCCTCCCCTCTTGCCCACATTGACACCTCAATGTGAGGTTGGAGAAAGAAGGGAAGAGGTGTAGAGATCTGGAAGCTTCCTATCGCTGCTCTATTCATCACCCAATTGTCGTTTTCTCCTCGTTTTCCCCACCCAACATCGAGACTGGCGTATCAGCTATTACTGCATGTGAGAGCACACCTGCCTAAAAAGACAGACTTGTCTCCCACTCCCATTTCCAGGAAAGATAATACAATTAGAATGAGAACTGGTACAAGGGTTTGCTAAAGTTTCACTAACATGGGCAGGTCGTGTAAAAACATTTTGGAGTAACATTTAGATCAGTATCTGTGAACATGGCTCATTTGCCGTGCTTGTTCTGAAAGGGGAGAGTCCTGGGTTTTTCACACAAGCCACTGGTATGAGTTGTGTGTGTGTAAGCTTCTGGTATGAGTTGTGTATGTGTGTAAGCTTCTGGTATGAGTTGTGTGTGTGTGTGTGTGTGTGTGTGTGTGTGTGTGTGTGTGTGTGTGTGTGTGTGTGTGTGTGTGTGTGTGTGTGTGTGTGTGTGTGTGTGTGTGTGTGTGTGTGGCTAATCTGTAGATGACAGGTTGGAGTTTGTCTCAGGCACATTGGACTATTCACCGTCCTTCAACAGCTAGGGACAGCTGGACCGTGGCCACTGAGTGGTAAACTAACAGCTGGGGACAGCTGGACCGTGGCCACTGAGTGGTAAACTAACAGCCAGGGACAGCTGGACCATGGCCACTGAGTGGTAAACTAACAGCTAGGGGCAGCTGGACCGTGGCCACTGAGTGGTAAACTAACAGCTAGGGACAGCTGGACCGTGGCCACTGAGTGGTAAACTAACAGCTAGGGACAGCTGGACCGTGGCCACTGAGTGGTAAACTAACAGCTAGGGGCAGCTGGACCGTGGCCACTGAGTGGTAAACTAACAGCTAGGGACAGCTGGACCGTGGCCACCGAGTGGTAAACCAACAGCTCCCACACAAATGTACAGATGTACAGATGTACAAATGTACAGTGTTTGTTGTCAGTCTGTCCCGACTGATAAACCAGTTTCATAGAGAGAGTGTGTGAGCGTGCTGGAGACTGTTTTTGGACTTACACCAGAATACAGTTGACTCTAGAGCTGGGCAGGCCAAAGTCAAGGCTCAGAGAGCTAGACAGGCCAAAGTCAAGGCTCAGAGGGCTAGACAGGCCAAAGTCAAGGTTCAGAGAGCTAGACAGGCCAAAGTCAAGGCTCAGAGGGCTAGACAGGCCAAAGTCAAGGCTCAGAGGGCTAGACAGGCCAAAGTCAAGGCTCAGAGAGCTAGACAGGCCAAAGTCAAGGCTCAGAGGGCTAGACAGGCCAAAGTCAAGGTTCAGAGAGCTAGACAGGCCAAAGTCAAGGCTCAGAGGGCTAGACAGGCCAAAGTCAAGGCTCAGAAGGCTAGACCGGCCAAAGTCAAGGCTCAGAGAGCTAGACAGGCCAAAGTCAAGGCTCAGAGGGCTAGACAGGCCAAAGTCAAGGCTCAGCGAGCTAGACAGGCCAAAGTCAAGGTTCAGAGGGCTAGACAGGCCAAAGTCAAGGCTCAGAGAGCTAGACAGGCCAAAGTCAAGGTTCAGAGGGCTAGACAGGCCAAAGTCAAGGTTCAGAGAGCTAGACAGGCCAAAGTCAAGGCTCAGCGAGCTAGAAGTCAGCCAACGAATGAAACGCCCAAGAGTGTTGCCATGGCTTCTCTGGTATGTGTGTGTGTGTGTGTGTGTGTGTGTGTGTGTGTGTGTGTGTGTGTGTGTGTGTGTGTGTGTGTGTGTGTGTGTGTGTGTGTGTGTGTGTGTGTGTGTGTGTGTGTGTACATGAAGTCTGTCGCCAGCAGGCTCTTGCATGACTTATAAATAGCTAACAAAATAGCTACACAGACTGAGTTATTAACCTTGTATATTTATCGACCTTCTTTTCCAATCTCTGCACTGTCTCTATGCACAGTCACACACACACACACACACACACACACACACACACACACACACACACACACACACACACACACACACACACACACACACACACACACACACACACACACACACACACACACACACACACACTTCATCATCTGCTCACTTACACATAATATGCACATACATTTATACTGACTCTTCACACACCCACTCACATACAAGCTGCTGCTACTCTGTTTATCTTATATCGTGTTGCCTAGTCCCCTTAATCCTATACATATCTACCTCCCTCACTCCAGTATCCCTGCACGTTCTAAATATGGTATTGGAGCAACAACTGAGACATAAACTGAACAAGTTCCACAGACATGTAAATAACAGAAATGGAATAATGTGTCCCTGAACAAAGCGGGGTTCAAAATCAAAAGTAACAGTCAGTATCTGGTGTGGCCACCAGCTGCATTAAGTACTGCAGTGCATCTCCTCCTCGGGGACTGCACCAGATTTGCCAGTGCTTGCTGTGAGATGTTACCCCACTATTCCACCAAGGCACCTGCAAGTTCCCGGACATTTCTGGGGGGAATGGCCCTAGCCCTCACCCTCCGATGAAACAGGTCCCAGACGTGTTCAATGGTAATGAGATCCGGGCTCTTCGCTGGCCATGGCAGAACACTGACATTCCTGTCTTGCAGGAAATCACGCACAGAACAAGCAGTATGGCTGGTGGCATTGTCATGCTGGAGGGTCATGTCAGGATGAGCCTGCAGGAAGGGTACCACATGAGGGAGGAGGATGTCTTCCCTGTAACGCACAGCGTTTAGATTGCCTGCAATGACAACAAGCTCAGTCCGATGATGCTGTGACACACCGCCCCAGACCATGACGGACCCTCCACCTCCAAATCGATCCCGCTCCAGAGTACAGGCCTCGGTGTAACACTCATTCCTTCGACGATAACCGTGAATCCGACCATCACCCCCGGTGAGATAAAACCTCGACTCGTCAGTGAAGAGCACTTTTTGCCAGTCCTGTCTGGTCCAGCGACAGTGGGTTTGTGCCCATAGGCGACGTTGTTGCCGGTGATGTCTGGTGAGTACCTGCCTTACAACAGGCCTAAAAGTCCTCAGTCCAGCCTCTCTCAGCCTATTGCGGACAGTCTGAGCACTGATGGAGGGATTGTGCATTCCTGGTGTAACTTGGGCAGTTGTTGTTGTCGTCCTGTACCTGTCCCGCACGTGTGATGTTCGTATGTACCGATCCTGTGCAGGTGTTGTTACACGTGATCTGCCACTGCGAGGACGATCAGCTGTCCGTCCTGTCTCCCTGTAGCGCTGTTTTAGGCGTCTCACAGTACGGACATTGCAATTTATTGCCCTGGTCAGATCTGCAGTCTTCATGCCTCCTTGCAGCATGCCTAAGGCACGTTCACGCAGATGAGCAGGAACCCTGGGCATCTTTCTTTTTGTGTTTTTCAGAGTCAGTAGAAAGGCCTCTTTAGTGTCCTAAGTTTTCATAACTGTGACCTTAATTGCCTACTGTAAGCTGTTAGTGTCTTAACGACTGTTCCACAGGTTCATTAATTGTTTATGGTTCATTGAAGCATGGGAGCATGGGAAACGGTGTTTAAACCCTTTACAATGAGGATCTGTGAAGTTATTTTGATTTTTACAAACTATCTTTGAAAGACAGGGTCCTGAAAAAGGGATGTTTCTTTTTTTGCTGAGTTTAGTATTCTTGCTTACTTTCTTTATTGTGTATGTATTTCCTATTCTTTTTTCTGGTGTGTATTTCTTCCAGTACTACTTTGTTGTTGATTACTGAATTGTTGGCTTTTGAGTTTGCAAGAAAGGCGTTTCACTGTACGTGTGCATGTGACATTGAAACTTGATATTGGAATTGCAGTGAGGTCATGGAGATGGAAGGAAACGCCTTGTTGTGTTGTTCACCGAGGAAAATGCAACGTATTTTGGCCAGCCACATCACTACTACAACCTAAATACAACGAACACACAGACTTAAGACAACAGAGAATTGTAGACATGTGCCTCTTTAAAAATAAAAATATATGATGGTAAGACTGTGCACCCATGTAAAACTAGGCTGATCCAGGCCAAACCAGGTCCACTGATGCCAAATCAGGACAACCCGGAGCAGCAGAGAGGCTGATGGGTATCTACTGTGCTGCACCCCTCTGGTACTGTGCTGTGCCTTTCATCTCTGGGGACGTCTGGAACCAATTTGACCTTACCTTGACCTCTGCAATGGAACGTGTGTGTGTGCCTGTGTGTGCCTGTGTGTGCCTGTGTGTGCGTGTGTGTGCGTGTGTGTGCGTGTGTGTTTGTCCTGCATGGATTTAAGAGGAGCAGATGAATGCTGTCTGTGTGGACACTGTTTTAGTAAGTTCAGTGTGTTGGAAGGTGTACAGCTGACATGAACAACTCAATGATCGGAACCATGTGTCTATGTGCATGGCTCTTCTGGCATCAACCCTCCTCCAGAATACTACACTTGCTTGATGTATGTAGAGACAATAGCTACAGGCCCTCAACCTAAAGAAAAACCCACAGCATCTTGGGAAATGTAGTCTTTCTCTCCTAGAGACCCCTCCCACCCTCTACACCCTCAGTTTGTGAGGCTTCCCTCTGGCCGGCGCTTCAGTATGCCCATGGCTGAGTAGAACGTGTTCAAACATTCATTAGTTCCTTGTGCTGTTGGACTACTTAATGCAACGTAAATTGTATCGCTATATATACTGATCTATCCAGGGCAGTTGGGACAGCGGTCGGTTGTGAGTGAATGTATCAATGTCCTCTATATTTTTAGTGTATGCAGTATGATGGAATGACTGGTTTAAATGTATGAGGTGACAAGCTATGTGTCTGGGATCATTTTAATGGAAGGTGATGCCAAAAGAAAAATTTCATCCTGGATGGACAAATAAGTTTTATTCTATTCTATTCTAGACAAACTGGGTGTCCACCTGCGTCTGTCCCCTCAGTGCATCCAAACTGCCACAACGGCAAACACATTGACACAACACTGACTACTCCTCCTACACAGACAGACAGAACTACACGACTGACTGGACTCAGCCCAGTCTAGACAGAGTGGACAACTGACTGGGCGCTGGAATGTAGAGCTCAGCCCAGTCTAGACAGAGTGGACAACTGACTGGTTTCTGGTATGTGGAGCTCAGCCCAGTCTAGACAGAGTGGACAACTGACTGGGCGCTGGAATGTGGAGCTCAGCTCAGTCAAGATAGAGTCATGTCTCCAAACCAAGGTCAGGCTTGAGACCTCCCTCACTGCAGCTCCCTAATTACACACTGTCTTCTCCCTGGAAGGGATGGCATTGGTGGGTTCAAAGGCACCAACTGCAGAGATCTGTTGATCTAAACAATACATGGATGGGAATTTACAATAGAATTGGTGGGTTTAGGGGGATCTGTATTTTGCAGTAAATGCAAAGATCTGTAGCAGTATTTATTTCTTGATCCTAAATGGAGTACCAGATGGGCCTATCCCATTGGTTTCATTCCTCCAGGCACACTCAGTCAAGCGCAGCTCAAGTTTTTGAAATATTTCTATACATCTAAGTGGAAGATGAATGGGAGACGACAATAGGATGGGAGGACGTGGATGGCTTTGAGATCTGTGGATGGCTTTGAGATCTGTGGATGGCTTTGAGATCTGTGGATGGCTTTGAGATGTGTGGAAGTTGAACAGACGGAAACGATCAGTGTTAGTTAGAGCATACACATCCATCTGGACCGACACCGCATTGGGGTTTATGGATGCTGTTTGTTTATGGTCAATTGGAGGCTGGAATGCATTTGGACCACAATGCACTCTGTTCGTCAGCTCGTGTGAATCGTCAAGACAGATTAGTGGTGTGATACCAACAGGCTGTTGGTTGTTGAGTAGGTGTGTGTGTGTGTGTGTGTCCAAGGTACTTAACCAGACCTTGAGTACCTCTAATCTCTTACATAATTTCATAACAGAGTGATGGGGTCACGACCCCCGTCTCCATCTCAAGTAACTCGCATTGAGTTTCAAAACGCAGATCTAAAACAATCATATCTCGGAGAGTTATTAATGTTGCTGTTGTTGCTAACTTTTTAAGGGTGAAATGAGCGCATTCTGATAATGCTGAGAGGTTCGGGCCTTCCAACATCGACAGTCCCACAACACCAACGCAAACCACAACACTAACGCAAACCACAACACCAACGCAAACCTAACATCCGGGTTTTGTGTTTCGAGGTCGCGATGTGAAGTGCCGTATTTTGCCTGCAGAGCTTATTGTTCAATAGTCAAGATGGAACTCTTTCGTTCTTACTTTTCTTCCTTTCTCTGCCTTTTACAGTCTTGAAGTCTCGAAGTGTTCCACTCGCTCAGCTGTCTTTTATTCTCTTGTCCTCCCTTGGTGCAGCGGGGAGTTTTGGTGCGGGTTAGAAGGGGTGGGGGAGCGGGAGTGGGCCTGTGGTCTTGCCAGAAAATGAGTTCACCACAAAGCAGTGTTTCCCAGAGGAAATGTGATAAGGGGTCGAGCCACGTCTTTGAGTTAGTTATAGATGGGAGAGAAAGGAAGTATATAGATGGAGAAAGGGAGGGAAGATGGGGGGGGAGTGAGGACAGAGAGGGGGGTAGATGGGGTGGGAGAGAGGGAGGTAGATTGGGTGGGAGAGAGGGGGGATGAGGAGAGAGAGGGAGGGTAGATGAGGGAGAGAGGGAGGGTAGATGGGGGAGAGAGAGGGTAGATGGGGGAGAGAGGGAGGGTAGATGGGGGAGAGAGGGAGGGTAGATGGGGGAGAGAGGGAGGGTAGATGGGGGAGAGAGGGAGGGTAGATGGGGGAGAGAGGGAGGGTAGATGGAGAGGGAGAAGGGGAGGGTAGATGGGGGAGAGGGGGGTGATGGGGGAGAGGGGGGGTGATGGGGAGAGAGGGAGGGTAGATTGGGTGGGAGAGAGGGGGGGATGAGGAGAGAGAGGGAGGGTAGATGGGAGGGTAGATGGGGTGGGAGAGAAACGGAGGGTAGATGGGGGAGAGAGGGAGGGTAGATGAGGGAGAGAGGGAGGGTAGATGAGGGAGAGAGAGAGGGTAGATAGGGTGGGAGAGAAACGGAGGGTAGATGGGGGATAGAGGGAGGGTAGATGAGGGAGAGAGGGAGGGTAGATGGGGTGGGAGAGAAACGGAGGGTAGATGGGGGAGAGAGGGAGAGTAGATGAGGGAGAGAGGGAGGGCAGATGAGGGAGAGAGGGAGGGTAGATGGGGGAGAGAGGGAGGGTAGATGGGGGAGAGAGGGAGGGTAGATGGGTGAGAGAGGGAGGGTAGATGGGTGAGAGAGGGAGGGTAGATGGGTGAGAGAGGGAGGGTAGATGGGGGAGAGGGGGAGGGTAGATGGAGAGGGAGAAGGGGAGGGTAGATGGGGGAGAGGGGGGGTGATGGGGAGAGAGGGAGGGTAGATGGGGTGGAAGAGAGGGAGGTAGATTGGGTGGGAGAGAGGGGGGGGATGAGGAGAGAGAGGGAGGGTAGATTGGGTGGGAGAGAAACGGAGGGTAGATGGGGGATAGAGGGAGGGTAGATGAGGGAGAGAGGGAGGGTAGATGGGGGAGAGAGGGAGGGTAGATGGAGAGGGAGAAGGAGAGGGTAGATGGGTGAGAGGGGGGGTGATGGGGAGAGAGGGAGGGTAGATGGGGTGGGAGAGAGGGGGGGATGAGGAGAGAGAGGGAGGGTAGATGGGAGGGTAGATGGGGGATAGAGGGAGGGTAGATGAGGGAGAGAGGACGGGTAGATGGGGGAGAGAGGGAGGGTAGATGGAGAGGGAGAAGGGGAGGGTAGATGGAGAGGGAGAAGGGGAGGGTAGATGGAGAGGGAGAAGGGGAGGGTAGATGGAGAGGGAGAAGGGGAGGGTAGATGGAGAGGGAGAAGGGGAGGGTAGATGGAGAGGGAGAAGGGGAGGGTAGATGGAGAGGGAGAAGGGGAGGGTAGATGGAGAGGGAGAAGGGGAGGGTAGATGGGGGAGAGGGAGGGTGATGGGGAGAGAGGGAGGGTAAATAGGGTGGGAGAGAGGGGAGAGGAGGAGAGAGACGGAGGGTAGATGGGGTGAGAAAGGGAGGGTAGATGGGAGGGAGAGAGGGAGGGTAGATGGGGAGGGAGAGAGGGAGGGTAGATGAGGAGGGAGGGAAAAGGGGAGGGTAGATGAGGGAGGGAAAAGAGGAGGGTAGAGGGAAAAGGGGAGGGTAGAGGGAAAAGGGGAGGGTAAATGGGAGGGTAGATGGGGGAGCGTAGATGGGGAGGGAGAAGGGGAGCGTAGATGGGGAGGGAGAAGGGGAGGGTAGATGGGGAGGGAGAAGGGGAGGGTAGATGGGGGAGAGGGAGAAGGGGAGGGTAGATGGGTGAAGGGAAAGAGAGGGTAGATGGGGGACGGGAAGAGAGGGTAGATGAGGGAGTAAATACATAGATGGAGAGAGAGAGAGAGAGAGGGAAAGGATAAATGGGTAGAGGGAGAATGAGTGTAGATGGAGAGAGAGAGAGAGGGGAAGGATAAATGGGTAGAGGGAGAATGAGTGTAGATGGAGAGAGAGAGAGAGGGGAAGATAAATGAGTGTAGATGGAGAGAGTATTGAAAAAGGCAGGAAGGGTTTGAAGAGTCTGTTGACGCATCCGTCACAATCTGTCTTTTGAATGGGCTGTGTCTCAATCCACCCCATCCGCTGATGTCAGGCTTTCTATGTCAGGCTTCCGTGGAAGATAGCCGAGCTAAAGTGGTGTAAATCGGCCTTCGTCAAAACGGTTTGGCTTACAAACTAATATGACCATTCTATGGAAAGATGAGACTCTCACAAATAAGATTTGCTCTACGACCCCCAAAAGCCCCACGGGACTCGTCTGAAGTCAATACCAGCCGATGTGCCAACTTCTGTCTGTAGCGTCCAAACGTTTTGGCTACAAACTAATATGACCCCCACAGTGTCACGGGACTCGTCTGAAGGTAACCCGGTACCCATTTAAAAAATGAATGCAAGTACACTACATGACCAAAAGTATGTGGACACCTGCTTGTTGAACATCTCATTGTCATGCTGAAACAGGAAAGGGCCTTCTGCAAACTGTTACCACAAAGTTGGAAGCACAGAATCATCTATAATGTAATTGTATGCTGTAGCGTTAGGATTTCCCTTCACTCGAACAATGAAAAACAGCCCCAGACCATTCTTCCTTCTCCACCAAACTTTACAGTTGGCACTATGCATTCTGGCAGGTAGCGTTCTCCTGGCATCTGCCAAACCCATATTCATCCATTGGGACTGGCAGATGGTGAAGTGTGATTCATCACTCCAGAGAACATGTTTCCACTGCTCCCGAGTCCAATGGCAGCGAGCTCTACACCACTCCAGCCGACGCTTGGCATTGCCTAAGGTGATCTTAGACTTGTGTGCGGCTGCTCGGCCATGGAAACCCATTTCTTGAAGCTCCCGACGAACAGTTCTTGTGCTGACGTTGCTTCCAGAGGCAGTTTGGAACTCGGTAGTGAGTGTTGTAACCGAGGACAGACGATTGTTACTTTTCTACTTCACAATAACATCACTTACAGTTGACCGGGGCAGCTCTAGTAGGGCAGAAATTTGACCAACTGACTTGTTGGAAAGGACACATCCTGTGACAGTGCCACGCTGAAAGTCACTGAGCTCTTCAGTAAGGTATTCGGTAAGCTATTGCCAATTTTTCTCTATGGAGAATGCATGGTTGTGTGCTCGATTGTATATGCCTGTCAACAACAGATGTGGCTGAAATAGCCGAATCTACTAATTTGAAGGCGTGTCCACATACTTTTGTATATATACTGTATGTAGGTAGTTTTTTGCCAACAAAAAAAAAACAATATATCTCCTAGGTATAGGACAGACACTTAAAATCCTTATTCCTTTTCAACTTGTTTTTGGACTGTGTGTTTTATGAAGGTGTTATTCATTGCGTTTCTATGGGCTATAGTAGTAAAGTCATTATTTTATCAAATCATTTTGTTCTATATGTTAGCTTAGTAGAACGCCCCCCTTTTAGAGGTTAAATACATGGGCTAATGGGAAGTTATGCAGATAGACTGAAGAAGCATTTTGGTGATTAATCTGTGTTTATCATTAATGGTTAGTGTTTGTCAGTTTGCGGTTTGGCTGGGCCTAGTCAGAGTGGCTGAGAGTTGGGGCTGCAGACTGCTTGCTAATAGTTCTCTTTCACCCTGGCCATCGAGCTAAATGGACTGTGGCTACTAGAATGCAGGCCCAATGCATAGCATCATTCAGTTATAGCAGTATGTTAGTCTGTATTTCAGAACTCATTTTAGTTTATTCAGCTACCATTTCCCTTTTGGCCAGTAAGTGTAGTTTCATCGTATTGATTTTGCATTGAGCTTTTCCCCGATCTAGATGGACGCATACGGTGTCACTGCTAGTAGTAATCTGGTCCAGTCCTGCAGGATGTGTGTCAAGGTTAACCTTGAACTTTTGGGAGTATTGCCCCACATCCCAAATCCACTGTGTATCGTTCAGTATAAATGCTTTGATCATGACACGGTGACACATCATTTCTGACATAGCTCTGCACTGTAAAACAACACACAGATATTGTTTTATCGCTCCTCCCTTTTATGAACAGGCACATATTTCCATGTTGCCTTTACCGCCTTTGTGGCTTAGCCGCGAGGAACGTCCCGTAGCACTGGCGTTTCACAACTGTGGTTGATTTTCCCCTAAAAATGACAGCTGCAAAATATAATTAGAGCGGACTTTTCCATGAGAAGAAACAGGGGGGTGGACGGCTTTATCAGAGGTAATAGATTTAACTGCTTGTTGTTGGCGCGAGAGGTCGTTGTCATGGTTATAGCAGGTTGTCAAGTGGACCTTTTTATAGGACGGGCTTCCAGGCGACATGATGCCGATAATGGAGCCTCATTTTTTTACCTGAGCATGTGACCTGGCTAGGGAAACCCTGGTCACCTGACCAGGTAGGACTCATGGCCTTAGATATAAAGCCTAGTGAAGAGCAGGTGGGAATGGAGTCAACCAGGATTATACATAGTGAAGAGTAGGATTTATTAACAGACTAAACACACAGAGAGAACCTCAGAGAGTTAACAACACCCCAAAGAGAACCTGAGTGTTAACAACACCCCAAAGAGAACCTGAGTGTGTTAACAACACCCCAAAGAGAACCTGCGTGTGTTAACAACACCCCAAAGAGAACCTGAGTGTGTTAACAACACCCCAAAGAGAACCTGAGTGTTAACAACACCCCAAAGAGAACCTGAGTGTGTTAACAACACCCCAAAGAGAACCTGCGTGTGTTAACAACACCCCAAAGAGAACCTGAGAGTGTTAACAACACCCCAAAGAGAACCTGAGTGTGTTAACAACACCCCAAAGAGAACCTGAGTGTGTTAACAACACCCCAAAGAGAACCTGAGTGTGTTAACAACACCCCAACGAGAACCTGAGTGTGTTAACAACACCCCAAAGAGAACCTGAGTGTTAACAACACCCCAAAGAGAACCTGCGTGTGTTAACAACACCCCAAAGAGAACCTGAGTGTTAACAACACCCCAAAGAGAACCTGAGTGTTAACAACACCCCAAAGAGAACCTGAGAGTGTTAACAACACCCCAAAGAGAACATCAGAGAGTTAACAACACCCCAAAGAGAACCTGAGTGTTAACAACACCCCAAAGAGAACCTGTGTGTGTTAACAATACCCCAAAGAGAACCTGAGTGTGTTAACAACACCCCAAAGAGAACCTGAGTGTGTTAACAAAACTCCAAAGAGAACCTGAGTGTGTTAACAACACCCCAAAGAGAACATCAGAGAGTTAACAACACCCCAAAGAGAACCTGAGTGTTAACAACACCCCAAAGAGAACCTGCGTGTGTTAACAACACCCCAAAGAGAACCTGAGTGTGTTAACAACACCCCAAAGAGAACCTGAGTGTGTTAACAAAACTCCAAAGAGAACCTGCGTGTGTTAACAATACCCCAAAGAGAACCTGAGTGTGTTAACAACACCCCAAAGAGAACCTGAGTGTGTTAACAATACCCCAAAGAGAACCTGAGTGTGTTAACAAAACTCCAAAGAGAACCTGAGTGTGTTAACAACACCCCAAAGAGAACCTGAGTGTGTTAACAAAACTCCAAAGAGAACCTGCGTGTGTTAACAACACCCCAAAGAGAACCTGAGTGTTAACAACACCCCAAAGAGAACCTGAGTGTGTTAACAAAACTCCAAAGAGAACCTGCGTGTGTTAACAACACCCCAAAGAGAACCTGAGTGTGTTAACAACACCCCAAAGAGAACCTGAGTGTGTTAACAACACTCCAAAGAGAACCTGAGTGTGTTAACAACACCCCAAAGAGAACATCAGAGAGTTAACAACACCCCAAAGAGAACCTGAGTGTTAACAACACCCCAAAGAGAACCTGCGTGTGTTAACAACACCCCAAAGAGAACCTGAGTGTGTTAACAAAACTCCAAAGAGAACCTGAGTGTGTTAACAACACCCCAAAGAGAACCTGTGTGTGTTAACAACACCCCAAAGAGAACCTGAGTGTGTTAACAAAACTCCAAAGAGAACCTGAGTGTGTTAACAACACCCCAAAGAGAACCTGAGTGTTAACAACACCCCAAAGAGAACCTGAGTGTTAAAACACCCCAAAGAGAACCTGAGAGTGTTAACAACACCCCAAAGAGAACCTGAGTGTTAAAACACCCCAAAGAGAACCTGAGTGTGTTAACAACACCCCAAAGAGAACCTGAGTGTTAACAACACCCCAAAGAGAACCTGAGTGTTAACAACACCCCAAAGAGAACCTGAGTGTTAACAACACCCCAAAGAGAACCTGCGTGTGTTAACAACACCCCAAAGAGAACCTGAGAGTGTTAACAACACCCCAAAGAGAACCTGAGTGTGTTAACAACACCCCAAAGAGAACCTGCGTGTTAACAACACCCTAAAGAGAACCTGAGTGTTAAGAGAACCTGAGTGTGTTAACAACACCCCAAAGAGAACCTGAGTGTTAACAACACCCCAAAGAGAACCTGAGTGTTAACAACACCCCAAAGAGAACCTGAGAGTGTTAACAACACCCCAAAGAGAACCTGAGAGTGTTAACAACACCCCAAAGAGAACCTGAGTGTGTTAACAACACCCCAAAGAGAACCTGAGTGTGTTAACAACACCCCAAAGAGAACCTGAGTGTGTTAACAACACCCCAACGAGAACCTGAGTGTGTTAACAACACCCCAAAGAGAACCTGAGTGTTAACAACACCCCAAAGAGAACCTGCGTGTGTTAACAACACCCCAAAGAGAACCTGAGTGTTAACAACACCCCAAAGAGAACCTGAGTGTTAACAACACCCCAAAGAGAACCTGAGAGTGTTAACAACACCCCAAAGAGAACATCAGAGAGTTAACAACACCCCAAAGAGAACCTGAGTGTTAACAACACCCCAAAGAGAACCTGCGTGTGTTAACAATACCCCAAAGAGAACCTGAGTGTGTTAACAACACCCCAAAGAGAACCTGAGTGTGTTAACAAAACTCCAAAGAGAACCTGAGTGTGTTAACAACACCCCAAAGAGAACATCAGAGAGTTAACAACACCCCAAAGAGAACCTGAGTGTTAACAACACCCCAAAGAGAACCTGCGTGTGTTAACAACACCCCAAAGAGAACCTGAGTGTGTTAACAACACCCCAAAGAGAACCTGAGTGTGTTAACAAAACTCCAAAGAGAACCTGCGTGTGTTAACAATACCCCAAAGAGAACCTGAGTGTGTTAACAACACCCCAAAGAGAACCTGAGTGTGTTAACAATACCCCAAAGAGAACCTGAGTGTGTTAACAAAACTCCAAAGAGAACCTGAGTGTGTTAACAACACCCCAAAGAGAACCTGAGTGTGTTAACAAAACTCCAAAGAGAACCTGCGTGGGTTAACAACACCCCAAAGAGAACCTGAGTGTTAACAACACCCCAAAGAGAACCTGAGTGTGTTAACAAAACTCCAAAGAGAACCTGCGTGTGTTAACAACACCCCAAAGAGAACCTGAGTGTGTTAACAACACCCCAAAGAGAACCTGAGTGTGTTAACAAAACTCCAAAGAGAACCTGAGTGTGTTAACAACACCCCAAAGAGAACATCAGAGAGTTAACAACACCCCAAAGAGAACCTGAGTGTTAACAACACCCCAAAGAGAACCTGCGTGTGTTAACAACACCCCAAAGAGAACCTGAGTGTGTTAACAAAACTCCAAAGAGAACCTGAGTGTGTTAACAACACCCCAAAGAGAACCTGTGTGTGTTAACAACACCCCAAAGAGAACCTGAGTGTGTTAACAACACCCCAAAGAGAACCTGCGTGTGTTAACAACACCCCAAAGAGAACCTGAGTGTGTTAACAACACCCCAAAGAGAACCTGAGTGTTAACAACACCCCAAAGAGAACCTGAGTGTGTTAACAACACCCCAAAGAGAACCTGCGTGTGTTAACAACACCCCAAAGAGAACCTGAGAGTGTTAACAACACCCCAAAGAGAACCTGAGTGTGTTAACAACACCCCAAAGAGAACCTGAGTGTGTTAACAACACCCCAAAGAGAACCTGAGTGTGTTAACAACACCCCAACGAGAACCTGAGTGTGTTAACAACACCCCAAAGAGAACCTGAGTGTTAACAACACCCCAAAGAGAACCTGCGTGTGTTAACAACACCCCAAAGAGAACCTGAGTGTTAACAACACCCCAAAGAGAACCTGAGTGTTAACAACACCCCAAAGAGAACCTGAGTGTTAACAACACCCCAAAGAGAACCTGCGTGTGTTAACAATACCCCAAAGAGAACCTGAGTGTGTTAACAACACCCCAAAGAGAACCTGAGTGTGTTAACAAAACTCCAAAGAGAACCTGAGTGTGTTAACAACACCCCAAAGAGAACATCAGAGAGTTAACAACACCCCAAAGAGAACCTGAGTGTTAACAACACCCCAAAGAGAACCTGCGTGTGTTAACAACACCCCAAAGAGAACCTGAGTGTGTTAACAACACCCCAAAGAGAACCTGAGTGTGTTAACAAAACTCCAAAGAGAACCTGCGTGTGTTAACAATACCCCAAAGAGAACCTGAGTGTGTTAACAACACCCCAAAGAGAACCTGAGTGTGTTAACAATACCCCAAAGAGAACCTGAGTGTGTTAACAAAACTCCAAAGAGAACCTGAGTGTGTTAACAACACCCCAAAGAGAACCTGAGTGTGTTAACAAAACTCCAAAGAGAACCTGCGTGTGTTAACAACACCCCAAAGAGAACCTGAGTGTTAACAACACCCCAAAGAGAACCTGAGTGTGTTAACAAAACTCCAAAGAGAACCTGCGTGTGTTAACAACACCCCAAAGAGAACCTGAGTGTGTTAACAACACCCCAAAGAGAACCTGAGTGTGTTAACAAAACTCCAAAGAGAACCTGAGTGTGTTAACAACACCCCAAAGAGAACATCAGAGAGTTAACAACACCCCAAAGAGAACCTGAGTGTTAACAACACCCCAAAGAGAACCTGCGTGTGTTAACAACACCCCAAAGAGAACCTGAGTGTGTTAACAAAACTCCAAAGAGAACCTGAGTGTGTTAACAACACCCCAAAGAGAACCTGTGTGTGTTAACAACACCCCAAAGAGAACCTGAGTGTGTTAACAAAACTCCAAAGAGAACCTGAGTGTGTTAACAACACCCCAAAGAGAACCTGAGTGTTAACAACACCCCAAAGAGAACCTGAGTGTTAAAACACCCCAAAGAGAACCTGAGAGTGTTAACAACACCCCAAAGAGAACCTGAGTGTTAAAACACCCCAAAGAGAACCTGAGTGTGTTAACAACACCCCAAAGAGAACCTGAGTGTTAACAACACCCCAAAGAGAACCTGAGTGTTAACAACACCCCAAAGAGAACCTGAGTGTTAACAACACCCCAAAGAGAACCTGCGTGTGTTAACAACACCCCAAAGAGAACCTGAGAGTGTTAACAACACCCCAAAGAGAACCTGAGTGTGTTAACAACACCCCAAAGAGAACCTGCGTGTTAACAACACCCTAAAGAGAACCTGAGTGTTAAGAGAACCTGAGTGTGTTAACAACACCCCAAAGAGAACCTGAGTGTTAACAACACCCCAAAGAGAACCTGAGTGTTAACAACACCCCAAAGAGAACCTGAGAGTGTTAACAACACCCCAAAGAGAACCTGAGAGTGTTAACAACACCCCAAAGAGAACCTGAGTGTGTTAACAACACCCCAAAGAGAACCTGAGTGTGTTAACAACACCCCAAAGAGAACCTGAGTGTGTTAACAACACCCCAACGAGAACCTGAGTGTGTTAACAACACCCCAAAGAGAACCTGAGTGTTAACAACACCCCAAAGAGAACCTGCGTGTGTTAACAACACCCCAAAGAGAACCTGAGTGTTAACAACACCCCAAAGAGAACCTGAGTGTTAACAACACCCCAAAGAGAACCTGAGAGTGTTAACAACACCCCAAAGAGAACATCAGAGAGTTAACAACACCCCAAAGAGAACCTGAGTGTTAACAACACCCCAAAGAGAACCTGCGTGTGTTAACAATACCCCAAAGAGAACCTGAGTGTGTTAACAACACCCCAAAGAGAACCTGAGTGTGTTAACAAAACTCCAAAGAGAACCTGAGTGTGTTAACAACACCCCAAAGAGAACATCAGAGAGTTAACAACACCCCAAAGAGAACCTGAGTGTTAACAACACCCCAAAGAGAACCTGCGTGTGTTAACAACACCCCAAAGAGAACCTGAGTGTGTTAACAACACCCCAAAGAGAACCTGAGTGTGTTAACAAAACTCCAAAGAGAACCTGCGTGTGTTAACAATACCCCAAAGAGAACCTGAGTGTGTTAACAACACCCCAAAGAGAACCTGAGTGTGTTAACAATACCCCAAAGAGAACCTGAGTGTGTTAACAAAACTCCAAAGAGAACCTGAGTGTGTTAACAACACCCCAAAGAGAACCTGAGTGTGTTAACAAAACTCCAAAGAGAACCTGCGTGTGTTAACAACACCCCAAAGAGAACCTGAGTGTTAACAACACCCCAAAGAGAACCTGAGTGTGTTAACAAAACTCCAAAGAGAACCTGCGTGTGTTAACAACACCCCAAAGAGAACCTGAGTGTGTTAACAACACCCCAAAGAGAACCTGAGTGTGTTAACAAAACTCCAAAGAGAACCTGAGTGTGTTAACAACACCCCAAAGAGAACATCAGAGAGTTAACAACACCCCAAAGAGAACCTGAGTGTTAACAACACCCCAAAGAGAACCTGCGTGTGTTAACAACACCCCAAAGAGAACCTGAGTGTGTTAACAAAACTCCAAAGAGAACCTGAGTGTGTTAACAACACCCCAAAGAGAACCTGTGTGTGTTAACAACACCCCAAAGAGAACCTGAGTGTGTTAACAAAACTCCAAAGAGAACCTGAGTGTGTTAACAACACCCCAAAGAGAACCTGAGTGTTAACAACACCCCAAAGAGAACCTGAGTGTTAAAACACCCCAAAGAGAACCTGAGAGTGTTAACAACACCCCAAAGAGAACCTGAGTGTTAAAACACCCCAAAGAGAACCTGAGTGTGTTAACAACACCCCAAAGAGAACCTGAGTGTTAACAACACCCCAAAGAGAACCTGAGTGTTAACAACACCCCAAAGAGAACCTGAGTGTTAACAACACCCCAAAGAGAACCTGCGTGTGTTAACAACACCCCAAAGAGAACCTGAGAGTGTTAACAACACCCCAAAGAGAACCTGAGTGTGTTAACAACACCCCAAAGAGAACCTGCGTGTTAACAACACCCTAAAGAGAACCTGAGTGTTAAGAGAACCTGAGTGTGTTAACAACACCCCAAAGAGAACCTGAGTGTTAACAACACCCCAAAGAGAACCTGAGTGTTAACAACACCCCAAAGAGAACCTGAGAGTGTTAACAACACCCCAAAGAGAACCTGAGAGTGTTAACAACACCCCAAAGAGAACCTGAGTGTGTTAACAACACCCCAAAGAGAACCTGAGTGTTAACAACACCCCAAAGAGAACCTGAGTGTGTTAACAACACCCCAAAGAGAACCTGACTGTGTTAACAAAACTCCAAAGAGAACCTGCGTGTGTTAACAACACCCCAAAGAGAACCTGAGTGTGTTAACAACACCCCAAAGAGAACCTGAGTGTGTTAACAACACCCCAAAGAGAACCTGAGAGTGTTAACAACACCCCAAAGAGAACATCAGAGAGTTAACAACACCCCAAAGAGAACCTGAGTGTTAACAACACCCCAAAGAGAACCTGCGTGTGTTAACAACACCCCAAAGAGAACCTGAGTGTGTTAACAACACCCCAAAGAGAACCTGAGTGTGTTAACAACACCCCAAAGAGAACCTGAGTGTGTTAACAAAACTCCAAAGAGAACCTGAGTGTGTTAACAACACCCCAAAGAGAACCTGAGTGTTAACAACACCCCAAAGAGAACCTGAGTGTTAACAACACCCCAAAGAGAAACTGAGTGTGTTAACAACACCCCAAAGAGAACCTGAGTGTTAACAACACTCCAAAGAGAACCTGAGTGTTAACAACACCCCAAAGAGAACCTGAGTGTTAACAACACCCCAAAGAGAACCTGAGAGTGTTAACAACACCCCAAAGAGAACCTGAGTGTTAAGAGAACCTGAGTGTGTTAACAAAACTCCAAAGAGAACCTGAGTGTGTTAACAACACCCCAACGAGAACCTGAGTGTGTTAACAACACCCCAAAGAGAACCTGAGAGTGTTAACAACACCCCAAAGAGAACCTGAGTGTTAAGAGAACCTGAGTGTGTTAACAAAACTCCAAAGAGAACCTGAGTGTGTTAACAACACCCCAACGAGAACCTGAGTGTGTTAACAACATCCCAAAGAGAACATCAGAGAGTTAACAACACCCCAAAGAGAACCTGAGTGTTAACAACACCCCAAAGAGAACCTGCGTGTGTTAACAACACCCCAAAGAGAACCTGAGTTTGTTAACAACACCCCAAAGAGAACCTGCGTGTTAACAACACCCTAAAGAGAACCTGAGTGTGTTAACAACACCCCAAAGAGAACCTGAGTGTTAACAACACCCCAAAAAGAACCTGAGTGTTAAAACACCCCAAAGAGAACCTGAGTGTTAACAACACCCCAAAGAGAACCTGAGTGTTAACAACACCCCAAAGAGAACCTGAGTGTTAACAACACCCCAACGAGAAC